>NW_013665981.1:299012-307034 GCF_000517525.1 Limulus polyphemus | reverse complement strand
AGTTGATGTTTGGACGGGAACTTCGGTTGCCAGTGGATCTGTTAATAGAACGCCCACCTTATGAAGAGTTGCCTGAGAGTGTGTCGGAGTTTGTGAAAGGGTTATCGGAAAGAATGGACAATATTCACCATCAAGTGCATTCAAAGTTGAAAACGTCTGCTGATTCGATGAAGTTAACTTATGATAAGAGATCTACTGAAGTCAACCTTGGTCCAGGAGACAAGGTATGGTTGTATAATCCCAGGAAGACCAAAGGGAAGTCTCCTAAGTTGTCTTCTCCATGGGAAGGCCCATATGACATAATGGATCGTCTCTCAGACGTGACTTTCCGGGTAAAATGTGATCGGCGAGGTAAGCCAAAAGTGGTGCATGCCAACAGGCTTTGGTGTTATCAAGGTCCAGGACATTTCAGTTGGGACGAAGTGGAAAACAGAACAAATGACGCTGCCGAAGACGTGCCACCTGACGAAGCCACCATCGAAGAAGAAACTCTACTCAGTTTTGAGGAAGGGAAACGGTGAAGCTCTTGGTGAAGTTACTACCACTGATGTGACTGTTACCGATGATTGGACATTTACTGATGAAACGGATGAATCCCACATAAAGCAGAAGCCAATGAGACGGAGACCAGTACGGAAGAAGATACGTCCCGTAAAATTAAGAGACTTTGTTGAATTGTAATTTTGTGTTTGTAATTCTGTACATTTAATTAAGTTATTGTTAATTGTTATTGGTTTATTGTATGTGGTTATTGTTCGGGACGAACAATACTAAGGAGGGGGCAGTGTTACGTCATAGAGGTCACGTGACTGGTGTGGCGCCATCTAGTTTCTAGAACTATCTTGTTCCTTCGTGAATGCTCTAGTATTTACTAGATAGGGTAGTCTGGTATATATAAGAGGGTGACAACGTGACGCGGGAATGTAAGGTAATGTGTGTGTAGATAGTGAGTAATTGAACTGCAGTCAGAAGTATTATTGACGTTCGTTGATATAGCGTTTGTTTTAGCGCGATTGTTGAAAATAAGTGTATCGTAAAGTTGTATTCGGAAAGAATAAACCAGTTTTATTAAGTAAGGACTTGTGTCACTAAAGTTTCGTCGGAACGAAGTTACGGAAAGTTAATTAACAAATGGAGACGTAACAGTATTAAACAAAAGTTGCAGCTCTAAGTGATACATAAAACAGTAATCTTTTTCTGCCCAGAACTTCGATAACTGATGAAATCAAAAGGGGTTACTGACGAAAGAAACAACAAGTGTTTGGGACTATATTTTTATTATCTTAGCATTTTTATTCACTAAAGTAAGTTATTAATTACAAGATGTGATGCTTCCCTGATGGCTCAGCTTATAACGCAGTAGGAAGAATACACATAGTCCATTGAATAACTTTCTGCTTAACAACAAACAAACATTATGTATTAAGTCTAGAAGTTTCATGAAAGTTTATGCTTGTATAGAATTTCGAAGTTTCTTGTAGTACATAGAAAATTATTACAATATAAAGGTGCCAGTCTGAGTGAGTTGTAGTTAGTTAATCAATTTAGTATGAGCTTGTGTGATAGACAGTAAGAGTTAGTGAGTTTATTCGTCTGTCATGCAGTTAATAAGCTAGTTAGTTAGCGTGTTTGTTATCAATCAATCAGTGAGGAAATTCTGAAAGTAAATTTATTTGTGATTTAGGCATACTATTAATTTCTGTTGACACATTATATGTGAAGTTAGGCCTACCAGTGAACGTAGCCTGTTCGCTGTATAAAACGTTATTGAAGAAATGCATTAATTCGTTATCGTTGTGTGGGCTGGAATTTTAACAAATAATCCAAAAACAAATCCGCCAGACGATAGAACACGTTACAAAACAAACTTGGAAAGAGGAGTGTGCATTAACACACACATAAAACTTAGTTCATCAGACAGCTTCGTCTGAAAATTCAAATCTTTCTGTAAGCAATGGCATTAAAAAGTACATGTTCTGCAAATTCTATCATAAGTGGGTAGATTATTTCTTGCAAGACTTTCATTCAGTAATTTACGTTGAAAAATATTTTAATATGTGTTTTTGAGAAATATGAGAACCAACTATTTGAGTAATTGCAAAAAAAATGCATAAAACAATCACCCAAACATACAAATAAAATAGTAGAACTTGTGTTATGTATTTCTGCATTAAGTGTTATATGTGCACACAATTTCAGTGTAGCAGGAAAAATGATTGAGGAACGTAGAACCACATTAAAAACAGAAACTGTAAACGGAATACTTTTCTTGTACATTATCGGGAGGTTATAAAGGCAAGACTGCTGATACGTTTAATACAAACTAATGATTTTTTTTTTAGTTTTGTTTTTTTACAAATTTTAAAGTGACATTCAGCTTTTTATCTAGCCTGTGTATGAAGCAATTTTTCATAATTTCAATTTGAAAATCTTACAGAATACACAACAACTAAAAACATTAAGTGATATAATATAAACTTCAGTTTTTGTTTGAATTTTTAGCGTGAAGCTACATAACAATGCCATCTACGCTCTGTCCATAGTGGGGTATCTAAACAAGTGTTTAGTTTAAACTTACGACTGATCCACAGGAGCACAAACTCAAACTCATTTGTCTAACTTAGGACTTATGTGAAAAATACTATTTCTTTTAGTATTTCTCTTTTGATTGATAATTCATTAAAGAAGTGACAGACCTTGTGGTTTATTACAGCCGTTCCGTGCGGACTATAGGGAAGACAAGTAAGTAGTCACCACTACCCACTGCCTGAAGCGGCTATTCTTAACTTATGAGCGGTACTAATGGCCACCCTTATAATGGCACCTGTAATATAAAGTGCGAAGCATGTTTGGCAGTACCACGTCTCGTATCAAAGACCTTTGAATACCTTACCCAAAACACTTATCTCTCTAAGGTACGCTCGGGCTTATGATTTGCTTACTCTGGGATGTTACAAATAAAAAGTGAAAGAATAAAAGAAAATAATGATATTACTTTAACTTAAAAAACGCAAATGAAATTTCTTTGATTAGTTTGTTTTGAATTTCGCACAAAGCTACAATAAAGCTGCCTGAGACAGTCGTTACTTCATTTAGCAGTGATAGATCAGAGGGAAGGCAGCCAGTCGACACCAACCACCGCCAGCTATTGGGCTACTCTTTTACCAATGAATAGTGGAATTCACCGTCACATTATAACGAAATAAAAAAACAAAACAACAAACAATCATTTATGCGCTACATCAAACAGAAATTACAAGACTACAGCTTATTAGCCAAACGATAAATAATTATTCAACAAAAACTATGCTATTTTTTAATGTTTTAATTGACATGTAAACTGATACCTCCCATAAAATTAATTTAATCCTAATGCTATCCAGAATATTTTATATATTTATCGATATCATTCATGAGACTGTGACATTCTACCTACTCATCGGGATTTCTGTATTCTGGGGAATGTTTGGAGTTTGAAAACGCTATAAACAGTTTGTAATGTGCCTTTCTTGCATTTTCACTTACAACTACTAGATGGAACTATATTTAAATATATACACCCACACCCACACACATATACATAATATTTTATGTTGTTACCAATATTCTCTGATTGCAAAAGTTCTACCCTGTTAATTTTTATTATCATATCATTTTCTTTCAGACAGACAACTTTTAAACGACTCGAAACGATATAACTTATATAAGTTTCATTTAGAGAAAAATTGTTGTTGTAGGCATAGTCTAATGGTTTCATCGTTTCAAATCTTAACAGTGTTAGTACTAAAAGATTATTACAACATAGCCATAGACGCGATCCTATAACGTTTTACTACCCGTCAATCCTCACTGCCAATACCAAAACTTGTGTTTTAACAAATTAAGATTTTACAATAAAGTTTTATCGAAATTAAATGACGGTTGGGTACGTTATACGTGTGTTGTTTGTAATGGTTCGAGACCATCGTAGTAGATGTTGTAATAGTTTACATGATTTTGTAGGATGTTTTTAGCGAATGTAAAATTATATTACGTTTCAAAGATTTTTATGTGATATGAGAGGTGTTAAAGGAAATTAACAGGTGCAGAAGCTGGTGCACTAAGGGGCTATTGGTGACAGATAAAACTGTATATAGGAAGCATACTACTTACTTTAAAATTAGCGACGGTTAACGCTGATAGCCCTCGTGTAGCTTTGGGCGAAATTCAACAAAAGAAACAAACAAGTAATTGATATTTTAAAATTATATCATTTATGTACTATATCCAATAGGCATAACAAGACTAAAGCCTATTATCAAACCCTAAAACTCATAATTCAACAACAACCGTGCTTTACATATAAACTGACACCCCATAAAATTAATTTAACCTGAGCGCCATCCGGAATATTCCTTCTTTTTTTTTTGTTCGTATTAAAAACAAACAGTCAGCCACTTACCGACATCTTTCATAAGACTGTGACATATTACCTACTTTCCAAGATTTCTGCATTCTGGGGAATGCTTGGGGCAAAAGAAATGCTATAAAAAGTCCTTAATTTCTCTTTTTCCATTTTCAACTACTAGATGACGCTTTAACTAGAGGGGAAAGCGGGTACCATACACCACATGTGATTCACTGTAAAATGGTTTATTAATTAATATGTTTTTCATACTCGTTGGAAGCATATATGCAGAAATACGCTGATTGTGAAACTGAATGATCTTTCAAGCTATATTAGATAGCTTCGCTTGATAACGGGAGATTCAATCAAGACATCGAGTATAAAATAGCAATAAATCTCTTACTAATCGAGTTAATTTGAAATGGAATAATGAGACTAGACACAAAGTGAAAAACAAAAATGCACAATTTTTATTAAACACAAGACACAAACAACACACTGTCACTTTCACTGGTTATTCTCAGTGGCTTACGCTTCAAGATACTGTTCCAGACTAGACTAACTAAACATAGTGTTGTTTAGTATGTTCGAAATTTCATATTGGCTCAGAGCGATTAGCACTATCCTAGTGATTGGTCATTCTCATTACAACATAGGTGGAGCCGTAACCTCTATACATTACATTACCCGAACAATCATTAAAGGACACTAGCTATCAAACTCCTTCTACAACGTGCAACATTGAGGAATGTATATCCAGGTGGAACAGGTATTATCCATTTCGAGAACAAGAAAGGAACAAAGATGGCTTAGTATGAAATCGACTTAATGGCTTTCTTGGCCATATGTTATTTGAAAACCAGAATATACAGACAAGAAAGAATAACTTCAAAATAAATACTACAATATTAGAAGAAGACAGAAACGCACACTTCCACTTTTACCTGCTTCAGTTCTAAACCGAATATGCTATAAGTTCACACTCTGGTCGAGGATTGCGTTAACATTATCTCGCCTCTTAAAACACTTACACGCCACACATGTGTCTCAACTGTCGAACAAGGAAACCCTTAAAGAACCAACTTTTTAATCTGATAAAAATCACATTTAATATCGATCGTACTATAATACAAAAAAAAGAATAAGTAAAGCCTTTAGCATCGAAACTACGTGTTATACAAAACTAAACCCTTTAACCACGAAATTTTCGTTATACCTTTCAACAGAGACCATCTTTACATGTTAATTAGCACACTATAAAAAACAAAATCAATGTCAATTCATAATATCCTATTACAATACAAACCCTTTAACAAAAATTAACACAAAGCAAAGCAGTAGTATCACATGTAAAATCATCCTTATTAAATTATCTCTTCAACACAAAACTACTTACTATGCAGCAATACTAGAGATAGAAATACTAATAAACGTTTTACAGTGAATCACGTACAGATAGAATTCTAAAAAAATTAAATACACACGAACACCACCAAAGCAAATTACAAAATTAAGAATACAATGTAAGAGGATATTCTTCAACAATGATAACTGAACATTAAAATAAACTAAAGATGTAGTATTTTTTATTTTTGTAATTAAGCACAAAGCTACACATTGGGCTATCTGTGCTCTGCCCACCATGGGTATCGAAACCCGGATTCTAGCGTTGTAAATTCCGCAGACATACCGCTGTGCCACTGGGGGGGGGGGGGCAAAGATGTAGTGATAAATATGTATGTACACCAATTATTAAATAAAATACTCTGAAAATAATACACACTTCAAAATGCAAAAATCAATACATATATATATGACACTTTACATTAAATTAGCTTAAACAATATACAAAATATACACACAGGGCAGCTACAAGGCACGACCTCTTTTGCCCCCTACTTCAACCCTGTAAATAAATTCTCCTAGTACTAGTAATTTATCCAGACGTTACTTCAGGCTTTCGCTCGCTAGGGCGCTCTTTGCGTCCGCAAATTTGACATGTAAACGGCAAACATTTTCTTCAAACCTCAAGGGAGGTGTTGGCCTCTATCGTCGCTGGTCCTCCACTTCCACATAAAGGAAAATAGGTAAACTGCGGCAAATTTATTTGAATAAAAATTCACAACAATGAAATAAAATCATGTTTTAGTGAAGCTTTAAAATATATCGCCCACATGACTAATCTAACATAACTCGTTTCTTTAGTTTTATTTGTCTAATAATATACTCATGCAATCACCCTGCTACACCCACTATCATCTAATCATTACCACTGGTTACTAAGTGTTCCTAATCTAGAATTCCAACAGTGACTCGATTTCATAGTTCTTAACATTTAATTTTTTTAAAGTTTCGCCAAAGGTCTCTATACATTCGTATTAGTTGTACTTTTCAGTGGTTGGCGTGTAGATTTGTGGATCTGGGGTTCCATTATTCGCGCCCCGATATCGTTGAAAAACAATAAAACAAAAAATCGCACCTCACACTTTGGATGCGTTATAATTGTGACGTTTCAATCCCAACTATTCCATCTGACAAGAGTTGGCTAGCTGCTTTCCCTCTAGACATTCACTTCAAAATTAACGTGTATCCTTGGGCGAAATTCAATAAAAGAAACCAGCAATTTATATTTTTTAAGTATATCATTTATGCGCTACATCAAACAGAAATTACAAGACTACAGCTTATTAGCCAAACGATAAATAATTATTCAACAAAAACTATGCTCTTTTTTAATGTTTTAATTGACATGTAAACTGATACCTCCCATAAAATTAATTTAATCCTAATGCTATCCGGAATATTTTATATATTTATCGATATCATTCATGAGACTGTGACATTGTACCTACTCATCAGGATTTCTGTATTCTGGGGAATGTTTGGAGTTTGAAAACGCTATAAACAGTTTGTAATGTTCCTTTCTTGCATTTTCACTTACAACTACTAGATGGAACTATATTTAAATATATACACCCACACCCACACACATATACATAATATTTTATGTTGTTACCAATATTCTCTGATTGCAAAAGTTCTGCCCTGTTAATTTTTATTATCATGTCATTTTCTTTCAGACAGACAACTTTTAAACGACTCGAAACGATATAACTTATATAAGTTTTATTTAGAGGAAAATTGTTGTTGTAGGCATAGTCTAATGGTTTCATCGTTTCAAATCTTAACAGTGTTAGTACTAAAAGATTATTACAACATAGCCATAAACGCGATCCTATAACGTTTTACTACCCGTCAATCCTCACTGCCAATACCAAAACTTGTGTTTTAACAAATTAAGATTTTACAATAAAGTTTTATCGAAACTAAATGACGGTTGTGTACGTTATACGTGTGTTGTTTGTAATGGTTCGAGACCATCGTCGTAGATGCTGTAATAGTTTACATGATTTTGTAGGATGTTTTTAGCGAATGTAAAATTATATTACGTTTGAAAGATTTTTATGTGATAAGAGAGGTGTTAAAGGAAATAAACAGGTGCAGAAGCTGGTGCACTAAGGGGCTATTGGTGACAAATAAAACTGTATATAGGGAGCATACTATAGCGTCATCTAGTAGTTGAAAATGGAAAAAGAGAAATTAAGGACTTTTTATAGCATTTCTTTTGCCCCAAG
>NW_013665981.1:282153-298083 GCF_000517525.1 Limulus polyphemus | reverse complement strand
GAGGGGAAAGCAGGAACCATACACCACCCATGACCAATTTTTGTCAGAGAGAATAGCGGGATTTAAACGTCGCTACTATAACGTACTCACGGCCACAAAGTGCGAAGTAATCCCCCACCCCGTTTTTATAAATAGTATCGGGGCGCAAACAATAGAACCTTAGATCCACAAATCTACACTCCAGCTACTGAAACGTTCAACAAAGGCTAACGTTTAGAGACCTTTGACAAACGTTTGAGAAAGATCTAAACGTTAAGAGCTATGAAACCGAGTCACCGTTGGAATTCTAGACTAGAAATAGTTAATAATAACCAAAGGGTGTGATTAGATAAGAGTAATTGTACCAGGAATGTGTTTCATTGTTGTGTTTACCGAGGAATTTTTATACAAGTAAGTTTGCTGTATTTTAACTAATTTCCTTTATAAGCAACAGGCGGACCGGGTGAGGCAGAAGTCAACACCTCTATTGAGGATTGGAGAAAAAATATGCCGTTTACATGTCCGATTCGCAGACACAAAGAGGGCTCTGGCCAGAGCCCAAAATAAGATGTGGACAACTACTGCTTTGGAGAATTTGTTTTCAGGATTAAAGCAGAAGCTAAGGAGGTCGTGCTGCCTGAGGTTAGCATGTATATTTTATATATTATTTAAGTTATGTATCTGTTCAGAGCAAATCTTCACTGGGATGTCTGCTTGTTTACCGCCTGGAATCCAATTCCAGATTTTAGCATTGTAAGTCCTTAAGCTTACCGCTGTTCCACCGGGGGGACTGTTGCATTTATGTATGTACTTTTACATTTTGATGTGCGTATTAGTTCCAGGGACTTTTATTTAGTACGTGATTTACATACATATTTATCTCTACATCCATAAATTATTTTGGTGTATTCCTGTTCAACTATCATTGTTGAAGATTTTTCTTTTATAGTCTTTTTCATTTGCTTTGATTGATTTCAAGTCAATTTATATATATTTTTCGGAATTCTCTTTGCATGTGATTCACTGTAAAAGAATTTCTTAATTAATATGTTTTTCATACTCCTTGGAAGCATATATGCAGAAATACGCTTGATAACGGGATATTCAATCAAGACATGGAGTATGAAACAGCAATAAATCTCATACTAATCGAGTTGATTTGAAATGGAATAATGAGACTGGGCACAAAGTGAAATACAAAAATGCACAATCTTTATTAAACACAAGACACAAACACAGTCTGTTTGTACGTCTGATAACAACATACTGTCACTTTCACTGGTTATTCTCAGTGGCTTACGCTTCAAGATATTGTTCCAGACTAGACTAACTAAACATAGTGTTGTTTAGTATGTTCGAAATTTCATATTGGCTCAGAGCGACTAGCACTATCCTAGTGATTGGTCATTCTCATTACAACATAGGTGGAGCCGTAACCTCTATACATTACCCGAACAATCATTAAAGGACACTACTGTCACTATAAAAAAACAATATCAATGTCAATCTATAATATTCTATTGCAGTATAAACCCAATAATAAAATTCACACAAAGCAGTAATATCACATGTAAAATCATCCTTATTAAATTATCTTTTTTAATACAAAACTACCTGCTATGTAGCAAAACTAAAGATATTTCTAAGGTCTTTTACAGTAAATCACGTACAAAGAGAATTCTAAAAAACATAAACACACGCTAAATGTATCAAAGCAAACTACAAAATTAAGGATACAATGTTATTGAACAGGACTACACCAAAAAACTACGCACTTCAAACTGGAAAGTACATATATATATATATATGACACGTTCCCTTAAAATATCTTAAACAATATACATACTTACTGACTGCAGCATAAGTCACGTCCTTTTTTACCCCTAATTCAACCTTAAAAACAAATCCTCCAATACAGAATTTATCTAGATGTTATTTCGGTCTTTGGCCAGGTCCCTCTTTGTGTCTGCAAATTTGACATGTAAATAGCAGACTTTATTTTCAATCCTCAAAAGGGATGTTGGTGTCTGCCACTGCTGGTCCTCCTTTTGGTTTAAAAGAGCTCAGGCCTCCATCCAATGTTTGGCTATTTTTTGACAATCTGGTTTAAATATTTATATGTGTTGCGAAATGGGTAATTCTATGATGATGGCAAGTAGGGTGATTGGGAATGCTGCTCTCAGCTGCCACTGGATTACTTCACGGAAACTCTCCAATGTAATGGACTGCTGATATTGAGGAGGCTTCTTGTTCATTCCTCTGGTGCTGGTGTGTGTGGGGAGTTAGATGTCGAGGCTTAGTTTTTCACATTGCAGTTACTGCTGGTGGTGTTGCCATCACGGATGAGATCTGTACTGTTATCTCACTCCCAGGACTGGCTGCATGTCTCTTGGATCTTGAAGTTTCTACCATTATTGTGGTATATGCCTTTATCCTGCATCCCCAGCGTTTGTCTGACTCTCAAAGCGATCTCAACTCTTGGAAGGTCTTCTTTGGCTTTGGTATTTAATATTCCCACCAGAGATGGGCACACGTTTGGTGCACTTGCTTCGCCATTGTTTGACAGCTAAATATGCACTTCTGATGCATAGACTTTAATAGCACTATTGAAGAGACACTATTGGCCCTGGTTCCACCTATGAACTGGGTTCCAACAGTTGCAGTGTTATATCTATATCTGCTGGATGCACTTTTTCCACTAAGGTCTTGATTTCTGAAGGTTGGTTCATTACTGACTGAAGATGGTTGGTCTCAGGAAACCGTAAAGCTGGTGAAACAATCGACTCAGGTATATATATCTGTAACATTTCTATTAAAAATGGAGGCTTTGGCGCACATAATGGAAAATAATACTGGTTGATTGAAGAAAATAACCTGAAATAGCAAAGTTACAGATTGAAAATGCCAGATCAATGAAATCCAATTGGTCGAAAGGTCAGCCAGCTGTGTGGTTGTAGGTTGAAAGAGGATTACAATTGCCTACTTACATCTGTGACTCCCTGTAAAATACCTTTAAAGGCAGAGTAATCAATGGATTACATTGGTCAAGTGACGTTTCTATAGGGTTCAAATTTGCTCTTACTCAAATCGCCCATAGAACATGTATTCCTGATGCCCTTGCACTTGTCTGGGCACAGGCATTATTGGTTTCCACTTGATCAAAGACTTAATATCCATGTTGCCTCTGTTGACAGTTATCAAAATGCTTACCATTTGACACAGATTTCTTCATTTCACAACTGTATGGTTGTTATGTAAACAGTGTCCAGTTGCAGTAGAAGAGGAATGGCGTCAGCACTGCAAAACTGGATCCTATAGACATGAATTGACTTGCGATAGGTTATGCTAACCTTTACTTTTGACATTTGTTATCAACTAACACTTTCGTTGTATTTCTTTAGGGACTTTCTTCCAATTACAAGTTTAGTATTAGCTATGGTGTTGTTTACAAAGTTACACCACTTGGAAGTCACTTCCCGCTAGTACATTTATAATCTACATTTTCATGCATCTTATAGTGAACCTTGTTCTGAAACAATGTTAAGAAAATATTGAGAAATCTGTGTGCTTTAGTAAATGAATGATTGAAAACATTCTATTACAATGAAATAAAACACCAGGTGTACCAAGTTTATAGTTGTTATGATATTTACGCAACTGTCTGGAAATTTCATAAACTATTAACTTCGCTTACTCAAACATTTTGATTTGACCCAAACAAAAATATATTATTTCTCTCTTACTGTATAAACAACAGATAAAACTTTGTTTTCTCTCAGATGTAGTGTGAGACTCTCCATTACTCTTATCTTTTCATGAAAATTCATTACATGAGGAATACTTCAGTATCAAAATTGAGACATCCCATCACAAGTAAACTTCAAATAAAACTTTTCAGGTGAGTAATTACACTAACTTCATATTGGGAAGTGTGAACACCAAGATCATACATTTTGTTTCCATTCATCATGGTTTAATAAGTGTGTTCATTATGTAATTAATTCATTCGTGTTGTACAACACTCGTGAATAGTTACATGTAATGTTCATACATGCATGTAGAGCCACACACATGCAGTATTTAGACAATTGTGTTGCCATATACATTTTAAATTAAACTTCTCACATACACTAATAACTTTCAACAGATGGCCTCTGGTTCCTGCTCAAATTACTTTTTTACTTCCTTGAGTTATTTTTGAAAGCTACTTATTAGTAGCTATTGTCTAGTAAAGTGCTACAACCTGTGAACCATCAAACTCGTGCACATTTCTTCTCAGGCATCATGAAATCAACAAATACGAACATAATTCAGCTAAACTAAAACTTTTGAGCTAAATTTTCATCAGCCAGAATTAATATTCGACCTGTTACTACAATATATATATATCAATACACAATCAGATAAATCATAACTCCCTCATTGCATGTGGAAAAGTTATATGTCTTTCAGGTGTACCCCAAAAAAAGATATGGAGAGGACGATGCAGTGTTTTCCATAGAGATCTAGCCATTCAGCTAAATCAGGTGTGTGTGATTT
Organism: Limulus polyphemus; assembly: GCF_000517525.1. Taxonomy (NCBI): domain Eukaryota; kingdom Metazoa; phylum Arthropoda; class Merostomata; order Xiphosura; family Limulidae; genus Limulus; species Limulus polyphemus. Next base: position 293,565 of record NW_013665981.1, on the reverse strand, counting down.
TCGTGAAACGTTTTGGAAAGCATGAGTCGCAAAGTACTTCAAGTGCATTTTAAAACTCCTAGTGATCATCTTCAGTTGCACAAATTGTTGAAGCACTAAGTGTTACATCTATTTTCATCTAATGTCACCAGCCATTCTAAACTGCATTAATCAAGCAGCTCCCCTCCAATATACTTTTATAATGAAACTCTGCTTGATTCTCGGAAGTTATGGTCCCATAGCCTTTTTCAGTCCCTTTAATCTTCCAGTCAACAAACTGTTCTAACTTCAGATAATCGAGTGGTAATCATACAATATAGTGCATACACTGTACCTTAAAATACGAACTGATAACGCAGAAAACAAGGGTTATAGCACTTTTTCAGCTAGGTTTTCCAACTCCTATCTATTGTATTTAGATGTGTAAACTAGTGATGTATTCGGCATTACATCTAGTGATTTCATCTGTCTTAATTATGTGGTAATTACACAATTTAGTGCATACATTGTATAGTGAACATCACTTGCAAGTTTGGAGAGCAGAAATTACTACTTCATTCCATCCAGTGATCTTACAGTCAGTAACATTTGTAACTTATGATCGAGTAGTAATCACAAAATGTAGTCCACAAATTCTGCAAGACAATCAAAGATGATAGCTTGGAAAGAAAGAGTTGCAAAGCTTCTTCATCCCTTTACTTCTCGACTAAATGACTGTCCTAACTGTTGATAATCAGATTTAATTCCAGTCATATCGATTGGAAGGTCGTCGTCGACGGTTTCATGGGCTGTCAGAGATGACTCTTGCCTCTAGATTCGTCACATCGTCTTCTATCTTATCTTGAACAGCTAAATAAGTGCTCTCAGTTCTTTTTTGACTTTTCCCTATGATTAAAGAGGGATAAAACAGTGGTTTAATCTTCATCTACCTTTCTTCATCATACAGTATCTGCATTCAGGAGCAGTGAGCACGTGACTAACATATACAATTACACGTTCTACTCCATCCTGCAATTGCAATAATACTGCTCCAAATCCATTATCAGTAGCATCAGTATCCAGCAGGAATTTACAATCTTGTCATATATGTATCAACACCAGGTTTTTACTGAAGCACACTTCAAGATCTAGAATGTTCGCTCATATATCTCACTCCTGCGTGTTAGTGAGAGCTGATAAGGTTGAGGCAAACATGGAGACCCATCTTTACCACTGATATTTTAGCAGAATCCTTGGAGATTCCTTCTGTACCCACAATATGATCAAGAAACTTCATTTCCACGAGAAGGAACACATATTTTGCAGGTTCAAGTCTGCCTTTTTTATCCACTAAAATAACATTTTCAGGTTCTCAGCCAAAAATTGTAACATATGACCAAACACGGATATGTCGCTGATATAGATGAAGCATTTCTCCCATTTCAGCCCTTTCAGTGTAAGCTACAATAATCTCTCGAAAGTGTCTCTGTGTTTATTAAGTGTTGTATGGCTGTGGGTTTATCCAATTGGCCATCTGATGCATCGACGTTTTTCACCACTAAGTCACAGAGCTGCTTCTTCTGAATAGGAAGATACTCTTTTGTCTTCGGTTATAATACTTTCCCTGAATAGTAAGGTACACTTTATTTTTTGTTTGTTTCGTTGTTAAGCACAAAGCTACAGGGAGGATTATCTGCGCTGTGCCTACCACGTGTATCAGCGGAAAGTCTGAAGGTTTATAACGCTAAAAACCGGGTTTCGATACCCGTGAGGGCACAGCACACATAGCCCACAATGTAGCTTTGTGTTTAACTACAAACAAACAAAGAAAAGTAAGACAAAATTTTCTTAAGGTTGTAATACTTTTTCCGAATAGTAGAATACACTTATATTTCGAATATAACATAATCATTTATAAGTGGATCTATTTTGTTGACTGCTTAAGATTCACAAATTAGTCATAAAATATGATGAGGGTCATGATCTGAATGAAATTATACATCGTACGAAATGTAATGATCGTGTTCAGGATCATGAACTCTATCTCGAGCCAAATCATACCTCGTACAAAGTGTAAGCTTGTGTTCATGTTGTCACGTTCTTTACTTCAAATAATATCATACATTGAACAAACAATAAACAGCAACAACAAAAAACATGTTTTTTCTTAAAGTTAAAAGTGATTGTTTGACATAGCAACAGAAGATAACAACGGTGTGGGCTTTAGCAGTTAAACGAGGAGGAGAACTGGAGCTTAACAATTCGATTAAAAAGATAAATACAAGGTCTGTTGAGATGGAAAATTTATAAACAGCTGTTTAATATTCAGTTGGATAAATCGTAACTTTTGTACATGAATGATCAGGCTAAAAGCTCCTTATCATCTACACTAATTATCTAGAGTTTTTGTATAGGTTAGGCGAATTACCTAATAAATCATGCAGTCAAGCAGAAAAGAAGATCCTCTCTCGCTAGATAATTAGTACTTGTATATAAAATAAACGTAGGCAGTTCTAGGTTGTTAAAATGACTCGAGTGAACGAGCATTTATGAGAAAGGTTAAAATCGCTATTTTTGAGATGGTACTTATGCATTTTTTGGCAGAAATCAGCTATTGTATATTATATACAATCTTGTAGCGAGTTTGCTCGAAACTCTGTGGTTGGCTCGCAGTTTTGATTTCTGTCAAATCATCGAAACTCTCAAGCATGTGTAAAAGATACGTTTTCAATGTATCGTACAAAACAACATAACATGTGGCTTTTTGTTGTTTTCTAATCTACAACTTGGTTTCTATCCTTTTATTCTATATCAAATTGTTAATGTAATGGTATTTAGTGCTTAATATCAAATTGTTAATGTAATGGTATTTGTTACTTGATATCAAATTGTTAATGTAATAGTATTTATTAGTTAATATCAGATTGTTAATATAATGATATTTATTACTTAATATCAAATTGTTAATGTAATGGTATTTATTACTTAATATCAAATTGTTAATGTAATGGTATTTAGTGCTTGACATCAAATTGTTAATGAAATGATATTTATTACTTAGTATCAAATTGTTAATGTAATGGTATTTATTACTTAATATCAAATTATTAATGTAATGGTATTTATTACTTAATATCAAATTATTAATGTAATGGTATTTATTACTTAATATCAAATTGTTAATGTAATAGAGTTACTTTATTGCGGTTTGATCAGTGTTTTTTTAGTTATAGTTATACTTATAGTTAGGGATTTGTACCTTTAGTTTGAGTTACTATAATTATTAGTTTAATTTTAGTTCTGGTTATTATTACAGTTAACTTCACATGATTTTAGTTACTATTATAGTGTCGACCTTGACATCTGTCGAGGTAAAATAAACTCGGGGCTCTACATTAATAAATCTCTTCACAATACTCATCTTAGGCTGGCCAGCTACCAACATTGAACGATCAGAAGTCTTCAATAAACATATTTTCGGTTTAGCTTCATGTCTATTTTCTGCAATTCTGACACATTCTATTCAAGAATTTCTTTCAGACCGCTTGTCTCCCAAACCACATGAATGTATGTCAGATAACTAAATCATTTTTGTTACTATTACATTATCGTTTTACGTTTTTTAGTTATAGCTATACTTATTATTAACTCTATATTTTTTTAACGAAAATAAATATTTTCGTTATTGTTATAGTTAATTGAAAAAACAATGGATTCCACGAGTCACAATTAAATGGGGTGTTTTCGGTGCGTTACAAGTGTTACAATGACTTATTGTTAGCACTGTAATATTGTCTACAATGTAGTATTGATGGAAAATACAGAACAATAAAAATTCACACATTCATATACTAGTTACAATTCCAACAATAACGTTATACGTCACATTGTTTGACTACTTTTTGTTTTCTTCGAACCCAAGATTTCATTGGGTCTTTCTTTTCTTTTTAAAGTTCAGTGGTATTTGAGAAAATCCATAAGTGCCTTTGCTTCTTACGATTATTTCGGTATTGCATATGTGTTGCACTAAGTACTTAAAATGCCCAAACATTACAAACCTTCCTTCGTAGCACGTTTACACAAAGTGGGCTTTGTAATTGTGCAAGTAACCGTGCATTTTGAGATTTAGCTCTGAGAGACGTGGAAAAGACCTGACAGAGATACACCTACTAAATCTTCCCGAACAAATGACGCGCTGAAAATGAGAACGTGCGGTATGACGTCATCGACGTGTTAACTAATATAAAGCACCACTTGAAGAGAGAGAGTAGGAAACTGCTTCTTGAAATGTTAAGAACAGGTATCTATTAAGCTTGGTCATGAAGGAACACTACTTGGCATTCTTAGCGTACCTCCTGTGTTTTACCATAACGTCTTCCCTGCCAGTACTGATTACTGGTCCAACAGGTAGGTTCTTCAACGTAATTACTTTACAAAACTACACATTGTCGAAAACCTAAACCTTTGTTTTCTGTGTTATACACAATATATCCATGTGAAAAAGGACATAGATTAACTAGGAAACGTTTTTTGTTTTGTTTTTTAAAATAAGATTGAACTACTAACCGTAAAGTTTATCATAAATATGTATTTTACACCACGAAGCTCAGATTTGTGCCCAGAAATATGAAACTCGTGTTTAGTGGTTTGTTTGGAAAAGAGACAGATAAAGTAATAATTATAATGTCTAAATGCTTGCACGAAACTTGAGAATTCCGATATTATTTTCTTGACAGCTAATTTAAAATCACGTTATTCTCGTTTTTTCTCACAATCATCCACAACTGTATATGTGGTAACAATATTTGGATTATTTTATTCACAGTTGATTTTAAACTTAAAATAAAATATTTCCCGTGTTGGTACTTACAATAAAAATAAAAAATAAAATAAAAATAAAAATAAAATAAAATATTTCCCGTGTTGGTACTTACAATAAAAACCATCAACATAAACTGCACGATTGCCAATTTATATTTTCAAAGTGTTACGAGAAAGTGTGGTCCTCATCGCTAGGTATATATTACTTTTCAGTTATAATATCCAGTTGTGTCTATATTACCACTTTGTACCGTTTATCATAATATAAAACACGCATACACACAAACTTTCGAATTTATTAAAGTTTCCCTTCCATTTTCCATATTTTTTTTTACATTTCAAAGTAGAGTACAAAAAAACAATTAGCTTTATATTTCTAACCAATATTTTTGTTTCTATCTTACGCAAAATACGTTGAATAATTAGATATTTAAAGTTTAATTGAATTTTATGAGTCTTGAAGTTTAAACTGATAGGGCGTAAATAAAACCTACTTTATACGATATAAAACTACAGGATAGTTCTATACAGAACATCTCGAGACCCTCTTTTTTGGACTGAGACTTTTACAACTGAAACACCAGGAGTGAAGGCTAACTATTGATAACTGCATTTACCAAGATACGGTTTTTGGAACTTTTCACTCGATTAATAGATCATTTGTTGAAATTCCAAAATTGATAATATTTTGATTGTTACTAAGCACAAGGCCACACAATGAGTTATCTGTGCTCTGCCAACCGCGGGTATCTAAACCCAGTTTTTATCCTTATAAGTCCTCAAACTTACCGATGGGCAACTGAATTAGTTTTAACTTTTAGAGCATTGTCGGCCTTCGTGTGTACGTAACAAACTGTAGTTTATATAATAATAACAAGCTGAAATACCCCTCGAGTGACAGAGAATGTTTAAACTTAATTAAAACAATTTAAGTTTAACATCAATCATATATTTCAAAGTAATATCTTGAACAGAAACTTTATCGCAAAATTTTAAAATTACAACAAAGTTTCTTCGTAAACAACATTTGCACTTTGCTTTCCATCTACCAACAAACAAAGATTTTGAGGTGATCCCACCATTGAACTCCCTACATCTGATTGACCATGAGGAAAGCGTGATTGTTTGAGAAACAATCCAGCAACTTTCATACTTTGACTTTGAATCCTTTTAGAATATTCAACATTGTCTAAAGCGTCATCCTGACAAGATTGTTTGAAATTGACTCAATAGGCTGGGAGTGATTAACCAACAGGCTTTACAAAATAGAAATAGGGTTAAGTTAAATTTTGACCCACTTAGGACATTCTCACATAGTTTATAGTATTTACATACAAATTTTGGTTGAGATTGGCCCAAAAGACTCGGAGGAGTTAGGGTGTAAACAAACACACATTTCGTCTTTATATATATATAGATGCATTTTTATTTTTGGTATGTATCCCCAAGAATAAACATATGTAAAGCTTTATATCAGTGCTCAAAATACTTTCATACACATCCCCTCCCCCGATGTTTTTAAAGTCGTTTTTCAGTTAAACTGCATAGTAGTTTTGCTAAAATTGTACTATAGTATTATTATCATTAACTTCTACTCAAAGCAAGTTTTCCACCTAGATCAGAACTAAAAATTAACTCATTAATTAATATCTATGATTTCTTGGGACAATTTTTATGGCACTACTTAGTACCCCCCCTTTACAATCATTTGTCAGTCCTAATAGAATTAATCCCTGAGTTCCCCATATTTATTCGGAGCAATGTAAATGTGATTTATGTGATTTTTCATACGAATGTTTAGCGTAAACTATCCTTCATGAACCATCAGTTGTAGATAATAATTATCGCAAGCTTTACGCAGAAAGAGCATTGGCATCACCAGGAATTTTTCAGAGGGTCTGTTTGTGAAAATACTATCGTAGGTCTGAGTAGGCCGTGAGTCAGCATCAGTCCAATACATAGTCCATAGCAAGGTTCATGTCAGGTTGAGGAAACACATTAGCAGATGAAAAAAGTTATGAATATAAAGTTAGAGCGCCACGTTCGCCAGTTTTTGTAGTACCAGATTTAATTTCTGTGACCATCAAAATGCGAAATATACGTTTCTAATTGCCATATGTATAAACATTCATTATATTTTTACTTTTTTCTGGGACATGATGAGTTAAAACAAACTCGGTGAAACCTGAAGAGACAAATTACCGTTATTATCGCTAGAAAAAACAGTTATCAGTTTTGTTACGGGTTGTGCTATGCTAGCCTCTCAGACCCTCTTCAGTAGTCTCACCCGTATTATTAGTATAGGTTCAAAAGATCATAGGAAAAAGAGAATATATATACGTATAGAGTAAGTAGCATTTAATTTGAGGAATCAACGAGGCTTAAATCTGTAAATAATCTATTATCATTAGCATTAGTCTAATATACCTATTTTCAGTTTACGACAAAAGTGTAGGTGCAATAAGTTAAGAGATTGAAAATCCTGTTATAAATAATGAGGAAAAACAAGTGCTTTTATTAACAAAGGTAATACGAATTGGATTTAAAAAGTTAATTCTCTGACTACTACAGTACTATACTTTTTGTATGTCTGAATTTTACGAATTCTCACGGTGTATATCATCATGTCTAACTCATTTTTTTCTTCAATGTACATAATATATATTAAAAAATACCGACATTGCACCAGAATGGCAAATAGTCGAAATTTTGGTTAATGTTACGAATTACAGCAATAAGTCTGGCGTTTTATAAACATTCTACTTTTTTGCTGGTTCACTGCGAGTTTACACTATATATATATATATGTAGATATGTGTGCATATAACACAGCAAGTTAACTTTGCCTATTGTTTCAACAATATCTGGATTATGAATATTTGTACAATGTTAATGAGAACAACAACATTATAACAACTTGAACATCTGAATGTTGCAAGTGTATTAAACTAACCCTATGACTAGCTTTAAAAATATTTTATATGTATTCAGTATTGGACGTACTGTTGTGCCAGTAATTTTGTTATATGCTAGCAGACATTTTTACTGCTTTATTTTTCATTAAACTTATCAAAATGTACTCATGTCCTATTTTCGTGCAACCACCACATAAATGTGCCACATTTCTCTAGTTGTTGTTAACCTAGGCTCTGTCTATCTTGTCATTGGTCAGTTGGATTTTGATGGCAAGCAAGATGTTTCTTGTTAAGGTTGCTGTCGCTAAGTTATTTCACCCTGATATTGATTTGATGATGATACTGTTCTGGTCACTCAGGACGTACAGGTTAGATTAGCTCTGGAATTCCAAACTTGCGTCTGGCCATGATTAGCAGAGGATTTCTTATAGAATGCAATAAATATTTATAAATTTTGTCTCATGTTTTCAACAGGGTAATTCTGTTTCTATATTTTGTTTGATTCCATATTTCGTCAACTAGTGAGTTATTAGGGAAACATATGTTTGGTTTGGTGAAAACTTCTTAACCTAAATCCTCTGAGTCTCTAATTATTGTGAGCTTTGTCTTGCTCATGCTGGTTTACCACAACTGTAGTTGATATTAAGAAAACAAGACAGGTACTTACGCAGAGAAATACATCTGGATCTTTTGTTTAAGTTTTAAATTATTCGACGCTTTTGTGAATTGGTCAGTATGTTACTAGCTGTAGACCCAGTGAGTTCCTTTTTATGTTTTTGAAAGAAACAACACTAATTTGTGATATTAATTACAAATAAATACATAACTACTGAAGTAAAAACCTTTGCCATCGTGATGGTGTATAGATATTTTTACATTTGCATAACATGATTGACAAAGTAACAAGATGATTAGGTTAGAGCAGAGACATAGTAAAGAAATCACAAACATAATACATTACTATATCAAGTTTATGGGCAAGAACAAGAAATCTTACAGACGAAGAACACAAATTATGGCTGTTTGTTTTTGTTTTATTTCTAACGGTTGTATTTGGTTGAGTAACAGGTTGAGCAGAAATGGCAAAACATCAGTAACAAGTAAGAAGTCCACTCATAACGAAACTTCTTTTCTCAGAGGCTGACCGAACTCGTTTTTACTAAAAACTTTTGTTTTTGTTCTATATGAATAGCTCTATATGTTGATTATATATTTTAAATACATATTACATCTAAACCACAAAGTAAAAATTTGGTGCAGATATAAGATTCAAGCTCACAACGTCTCGCATCTAAAACTATCATTTACCATCAGGTATAGAAAGGAAGCTTTTCCTGAAGCAACAGAAAAGCAAAGAAATAAAAATATTAAGGTCATTAAAATCAGATCACGGGGAGTGATAAATGAAACTCTTCTCCTGAAGCTGGAATTCCAGCGGAATACATTAAAGATGATCACACATCTTTAAGCATGGCAATGTTTGTTTGTTTGTTTTGAATTTCGCGCAAAGCTACACGAGGGCTATCTGCTCTAGCCGTCCCTTATTTAGCAGTGTAAGACTAGAGGGAAGGCAGCTAGTCATCACCACCCACCGCCAACTCTTGGGCTACTCTTTTACTAACGAATAGTGGGATTGACCGTCACATTATAACGCCCCCACGGCTGAAAGGGCGAGCATGTTTGGTGTGACGGGGATTCGAACCCGCGACCCGCAGATTGCGAGTCGAGTACCCTAACCACCTGGCCATGGCGGGCGTACATGGCAATGTGTAAGATGGTTGAGTGATTAAATCATACAATTTAAAATTCCAACTTAATGCTTGAAATTTCGTTAATACGGTAAATCACCAATCGTCCTTACCTACCCATACTGGAAAAGTCTTACTTAACGTATTGTGTTATACTCTGAGATATAGTATACAGAATATTCTAGTGCACCGTCGTCATACTAGAAAAGGAATCATCAGACAGTTTAGGAAGAGATAGAATTTGATTTTATAATCTATTTTCTTGTTATTTTAACCTTGTTATTTTTTTTTAGAAAAGATTAGCTTTCGATTAACAAGTTCGAGTCCTATTTTATCCGTTCCTTCTCGAATTTCTCTTGTAGCTTCCTTTATTTTACAGAAAAAAGCCACGATATATAGGAAATTATACCACGTTTACGACTAGCTTTGTTTCATGATAGGTTTGTTTGTTTGTTTTAAATTAAGCACAATGGGCTATTAGTGCTCTGCCCACCCCGGGTATCGAAACCCGGATTTTAGGGTTGTAAGTCCGCAGACATACCGCTGTGCTACTGGGGGCTCCTGATAGGTGAGGAAATACGTCTGTTCTTTAAGGAGTTATCATTCTCTAACAACAAGCAATTTTTCTACAACAAAGCTGTAGCGGTTTCTAGTGCTTTAAAACTACTTACTAGAAATCTTTAGAAAAGAACATATGATAAACTAATATGTCATAATAACAGTGTTACTTATGCGCATGAACTTTTACTATCTCTAATAAGTTTAACCTAAAACCTCTATTGAAAGCGAAACAGATACTTTTTAACTCAACGTCTCACTTGATAGAAAAACAAATATTTTTTTAACTGAACACCTCACTTGGTAGATGCCCCCCAGTGGCACAGCGGTATGTCTGCAGACTTATAACGCTAGAAACCGGGTTTCGATACCCGTGGTGGGCAGAGCACAGATAGCCCATTGTGTAGCTTTGTGCTTAACTACAAACAAACAAACTCTTGGAAGAAAAACAAATAATGCGTATTAAGTCAACACCTCTCTTGGTAGAAAAACATATACTTTTTAGCCGCGGCATAGCGGCTCATAGAACGACTCTGAGGTTTTTTTTGTGTTTTTTTTTTTTTCAAGCACAAACTTTTAGCTCATAGCTCCGTCATCTCTTGACCTAAAATAATTTCATTTTGAGGGTAGGTTGGTTAAGAACCTGATAAGTAATAAAATTGAATCCGGTATACGCGCACCCCACGCTTGGAATTGCTGGCACATACAAATAAAGGCAATAAAAAAGGAAAGAAAAAGTCAGATAGATCAATTTATTCTAATCCTGCCAAAAAGAATTTCAAGTGCTGTGGCTATTGAGGATTCCCTCTTGTTTAATTTAACATTTGTTTTTCTACCAAGAGAGATCTTGACTTAATACGCATCATTTGTTTTTCTACCAAGAGAGATCTTGACTTAATACGTATTATTTGTTTTTCTACCAAGAGAGATGTTGACTTAATAAGTATTATTTGTTTTTCTACCAAGAGAGAAGCTGCGTATTAAGTCAACATCTCTCTTTGTAGAAAAACAAATGATATTTGTTAAGTCAACATCTCTCTCGATAGTGTGCTAGTCGTGGACTACTGTTTAGCGTGTCAGACTGTGAACCCGAAGGTCTATGGCTTTCGTCCCGTTGCTGCAGGACCGCGTTCTTCACTTTGTGTTCGTGAGTGCGTCACAAGGAGTGGCAAAATCTCATCCTACTATTTCATTAGAGTTCGCAGTGGATGCTGTTGACTGGCTTCTTTCCCTCTTGTCCATCATTTTGAAGTTAGGGACGGCTAGTACAAATAGCACTCGTGTAGCTTTGCGTGAATATTTGGAAAACAAACAGATTTTGAAGGTTATGAATACCTGAAAGACCAAATTTAAAAACTCTGTATAGAATATATATATATATATATATATATATATATATATATATATATATA
>NW_013665981.1:273025-281171 GCF_000517525.1 Limulus polyphemus | reverse complement strand
ATTCCCTCTTCGTTAAAGGAAAGATAGCTTTAACTTATTATTTCTCTCGACAGAACAACAAATGTTTTAGCTCAACTTTTCTGGATATAAGAAACAAATGAACACTTCTCTTAATAGAATAGATAAGTTAAACTCATCATTTCTATCGATAGTAGAACAAATAAAGTTAATCCATCATCTCTATCGACAGAAAACAACAACACCTATAAGTGTTACTTCAGACACACTTCTTGACAGAAGAATAGATACTTTAACTCATTGATTCTTCTACAGAATATTTTTTTTTCACTAAAGTAAAATTAGACCCATAGGAAATAAATCTTTATCTTCAATAACTTCTTGCAAAGAATGATTACGTTGGTGTATACGAACGTAAATTTTATGTTGTTGCATAAAATTAATATTAATGTCATACTTATTTTTATTTTCATAAACAGAAGCTAACACTTTAGTACTGTAACTTACTTCGGTAGTCTGGCCACATACCCAGAGGCAGTCACCTTTATTAGCCAATCACGAACTTGCTTGCAACAAGTAAATGTGTTGAATCTAAACTTTCAAGACAAACTTCAGAATTTCTCTAATCCAGAGTGATAATGTGATTGTGAGCGCATTTTTTACGATTTCCTTAATCCGAAGAGAATAATGATAGAGTTTCCTTTCATCAAAATGAAACTAATCATAATTTAATTATTCATCGTAGTAGATATTCGTTTACTTACTGAACTTATCAGCGTAGAAGATAGCTTTATTGGATTCAAAGACTTCACGTTGTGTTGCTTTGACAGACGGATTTCTTACTCAGACCATTACTTAGTGTAAGAGGATTTTCCCATTTCTCATTCGAAGCTGTACCGTGACCATATTCTGGTTTATCATTAGAACAGCCACTATAATATTAAAACTCAAGCATTTACTGAAAGCGAATAGGAAATAATTAGAAAGAGTTTAGTAAATCGTGTGATATGAGATTAAACAACGTTTACTTCAATATTATAACTCGTGGAACTCTGCTATAAGGTGAAAAACCAGCTATCAACACTAAGTTGAAAATATGGCCAGACTCTTCTCTGTGAAACATAACGTATGCAGCAGGAAGGATATAAACATGAGGACAATATAGATAAATATGCACATTTAAAATGCTTATATTTGAAAAACTACTTGTCCACTGGAAACAAAACTTCACGAGAGACACTTTAAGAATCATGGGTTTTATTCAGGAAAGTCTGAAGAGTATTTTACAAGAGGTGTTCAAATCCTTTCCATTATTCTCAAGGAGAATACCAAATGTGTTTCTGACTGAAACTACTTCAGGCATCACCTGTTCTAAACAATGTTCATTGACCCTCGCAGTATCCTCCATTCGGCACTCATTTTGTTCAAACCACCAATCTCTTACTGTTGAAAGATACGGGGATTATAAACAGATGAATTGACAGTTTTCTAAAAAAACGATTCAGTTTTGTATAATGTTATGGTTTTGAAACATCTTGCTCAAGCTTTCCTTAGGATTTCATTACGACTGGTAATTTTTAATATCTAATCATTTTAACTATGGGATTGTATTCAACAAGTTAATATGTTAACCTTTCTCAGGTTCTAGACTTGTAAAAATAACAACTAGCGATACTGAACCTGAGAAAGGTTAACATATTAACCTGTTGAATATAGACTTGTAAAAATAACAACTAGCGATACTGAACCTGAGAAAGGTTAACATATTAACCTGTTGAATATAGACTTGTAAAAATAACAACTAGCGATACTGAACCTGAGAAAGGTACTAACATATTAACCTGTTGAATATAGACTTGTAAAAATAACAACTAGCGATACTCTACATACTCGTTTTCAAAAGGTAGAAAAACTTTCTTCTGACATACACAAATACGAGTTGATGTTTGTTTTGTAACATATTATTTATTTGGTGCAATTTTTCAGACTTTAGCTCCTTATTCAAAAAATAAATCAGTATTTTTATAGTTCTTAATCTATTAGGAAAACCTTCATTTTTATCCATAGATTAAAAACGGAATTTCTATACTATCGATTTCTGGGACAACTAGTTTAATACGTATTAGTTTATACTTGCTAACGGTGGTTTACCAAGAACTTCAGTTCTCTAGGAAAGTAAGGGAAGAATTAAAATGGAAAGAACAAGTCGAATTTCATCTTCAGCTTTCTTCTCTCAGAAATAAAAACTTAGACACGAAAGAAAATTGTTAAGCCTCGAGTTTCTAAGTGCAGCTTCCTCTTCATGATATATTTACTTGCGAAGACTGAATAGTAGGTCTTGTGAAGCAGAATGAAAGTTTAATGATGTGATTTTTTTCTACTTTATATGTTGACTGGTTAAAAAAATGCACACAACAACTAAGGCCAGAGTTGTTCCAGTGTCTCTTCAGCGTTCAATATGTAGGGTACCCGTTACATTTTCTCTTAAGGTTTACCAACTCGCTCACACAGATCTGAATCTTCTCTAAGGAAAGCCATATGAAAACATGCCTTTCCATTATCAGGAAAACAATAGATTTGATCTAGGTCTTTCCTTTGTTATTCGAAAAAAACTTTTGGTATGTATTCATAGCTCCTTTGTTTCATAGCTTCGTGTTGCAATGCGTATGAAAATGAAAATATTAGGCATGTAAAAAAGAAACATAAGAGCAATAATAACAATGAGTGACACTTTTCGAGCTTCTTCCTGTAGTGTAGACACTATATTAGATACTTGGGTTAGGCTTACTTTGACTATTTATACACACACGTGAATAGCCAATATTGTAATTATAAATATACTGTCAATATTCTCTTATTAAATTATTGTAATTTAATTTATATTGCTTATAGTTGCAGGGGATAAAGTACTATGGAACTCGAGCCCTAAAAAAGACGAACCTCACATCGGAAACACTGGTTTCTTTGGGTGGAATTTTGCCGTTGGAGATGATGGTCAAAGTCTCCGCCGACGCATAATAAAGTCGCCTCACCATCAAGCAGAGATTTTCTCTACCTTACGAGAAACTTCAAAGAAACAAAGACCAACATTTGATCCAGGTTGGCGTTTAATGGGCCTTGGTAAACGCACGTACACGAATCAACCCTTTTACAATTATTATAATGGGCCACTTATGCTGGACGGTATCGACACAAGTAATGAAAACATTCAGACAGCACGGCATCCAGAATTTGTTTTAGTTGGATATGACAGAGGGGTCAAAGATAAAAACAGTGGTCAATCGTTACATGTTAACGAGCTTTCGTCACCCTCGTTGAGCAACTTTTTTGACAAACTTATATCTTCTTCTGACTCTGAAGAAGGGACGGACAGTTTGAACGTCATCGATCACTCATCTTTGAACACTGATGAAATAACAAGATTCAAGCCTCGATCCACTGTTTATGAAAGTCATCACCCGGAAGAGTTCTACTTAAAGCTTCTAGGGTCTCGAATGTTGGGTCAAAGGAGAAATGTCAACAAGAGAAATAAAAAGAATGAAAAAAACCTAAAAATCGAAGAACCTCATAAGATGTTTTTGGCTGTCTTGACAATGAATAACCTTAGAAGGTTTTTTGATGAGCTAACAAAAGAACTTGAAGCTAAGGATGAAAGTTTAGGTGATTATTTTCCAGAACCTCTTACGATTCGACCTGCTTTCGTGGTGAAGACTCACGATAAAGGGCGTACTCATACAGAAAACAAGAAACCATGGATTTTGTGGCAAGAGAAGTCCAAGCCCAACTTTGATCCTGGGTGGAATTGGCCTGGATTGGGTAGAAAGTAGTTGTGGTATTAGCTAATGATACCAATAACATTATGTACGCTGAGTTGACACGTTTCCGCTTTATTTGTCTTTTCTTATTCTTCCTAGCTTAAAAACGTTTTGAAATCCTCAGTGAAATTTTCAAATAGTACTTCCATCCAAACCCCTCTTAGATCTTCAGTAGCTGTATGTAGAAGACATAAATATCGCAACAAATATCACATAGATAGTAAGAAGTACTTATTTTTTTTATCCATGCGTAATGAATACATTTGCTAAGCTAACGTCGAATATCAAACTATCCTTCGTTACTCATTTGTACTTACAAAAGAAGAAATAACCGAGTATTACTTCCGAGTAAGGAATACAATTTTTGTTTAGGTAGAGACATGAATTACACTGAAGAATATCCTTCACTAAAATATTCATTATATATTTTGGAGAGTTAGAAAAGATATTTTACAGTCATAGATGACCCGGCTCAAATAATTACAAAAAGCCAATGGAAATAAAATGACATGTAATGGACAACAGATATCTCATTGGTTGTCATCTTTGTTTATAAATGTTGCAGCCATTAGTAATGGTTGCATATTCTTAACTTTTACTCTTCATTAAAAAGCAACAACATGACAATGACTTAAATAAAAACAAAATAATAAATTTATGAAATACGTTGTTTAGTTGAAGAGTTAGGCCCAGCAAAAAGAATTTCGTGTTTGGTCCATTAAGACAGTAGTTCCCAACTCGTACTTCAAGGGGTCCGCCGAGATCTATCTGAGACACTAGAAAATCTTTGAAAAACATTAAAGAAAAAATTAATCCCGCTCCATAAAATTGAAGAGTGGTCTCGGTGAGTCCCCAATGTGTTATATAAACCAACACTCAACCTACGCGAATGGTCGACTCACCCTTTTAACGCAAGCAGCAGGTTTTGATTAACGTAAACCACTCTTTAGTTTGTTTGTTATTTTATACAAATCATATGTGTCAGGGGTACACCGGTGTCTCAAAGTTCTGATTAGGGGTACATGGGACAAAAGGTTAGGACTTTCTGAAGTATTTATTTATTCATAGAATATTTATGATAATGGCTATTTCGCTTTATCGTAAACTATAAAAGCAACTGGAAATATTGATTTAATGTATTTTTAAGTTATCATAGATTATTACTACTCCTAAAATCAGACATTAATTTCTATGGCACAGTTTCCTTGAAATTTACCAACACACGCCACAAGAAATAAACACCACAAAACCAACTGTTTACAGACTTACAACTCTAAAATCCGGAGTTCGATTCCACCCGATGGACAAAGCACAAATAGCTCATCGTGTAGCTTTTCGCTAAAATAAAACAAGCAACAGTATCAGCTTATATGAGTACAATAGCGTCATCTATCGCTAAAACAAAGTTACAGCAGTTCAAAAGACGTAAAGGCTTATGTATCAAGTTTCGTTCACGATTGGTTACTCTTTAATATCTATCTAAGATGGTTTTCCAGTAATTACTTTCCAGCAAGGAAAAACGTATGAAAGCAGGATGTGAGGATTCCAATTAAATACAAACTTTTTAAGTGATGAAGCTTCCAACGTAATAAGCAGAAATTGTGAAAGATATATATTATTAAAAAGTTTTCAAACTAATTAAACGGTATATTTTATTTAATAAAATACAAAAGTTTATAAATTGGTGCTATTACTTTAGTTAGTGATTAGTTGCTTTCCAGATGAAATGCTGACAAGAAAAATATAATATAATACATTTCTTTCAAAATAATAAAAATAAGTCCACGGTGACTCAGCGGTAAATCTCACAGCTTATAATAGTAAAGTTCGGTTTTCGATACCTGCTGTGGGCAGAGCACAGATGGCTCATTGTGTAGCTTTGTGCTTAATAAAAAACAAACAAACATAAAAATTAAAAACATTTCATTAATTCGAAGACAAGCTTTTGCGAAAGATAATTAACAAAATATATCTTAAAAATGTATTATGTAGGCGTTTAGTTTTACAATATTATATATAAACTTTTTGGTGAGCGAAACTGAACTGAGAAAACATCCTATTAAAACAGTTGGTATATTAATTAATTAACTTGTTTTATAGGAACATGAAAAGAACTGTCATTTTTTGTCAAGGGAAGTAGATAAAATGTGATATTTAAACAGCTCTTCTGCATACTGTAGGCCTATCAACATATAGTAAGCTGATATATATATTTATTTATCTTTATTTATGCATATATGAGTATATTCTGTTTTTATGTATATGAATTTCCATAAAATGCATGAAAATGATTTTAAATCTATAAACAAATTAAGCAAGTTATCTACTAGTACAAATTCAAATGTTAGTTGTGCTTAAATACAGAAGTATTTTGAAATACTTGTGTATTATATTCATTTAGTTTTACGCAATAAAGACTAGCAAAACTATCGGACTGGTCCTGTCACTCACAAGAAACGCCCACATTTTTTTATTCATGTTCTACACACAGTTGAAAAAGTTCAAAAGGGTCGCAAGATAAAGAAAGAGAAAGGCTAAGCTCGTTTCACTTTTATTTCAAATTGATTTTCCACTTAAATAAATAAAATTTATATATTCCATAAAATACTGTGAATCAAGCTAAATTTGACAAGTGAGCACATCGGTTGTCCAATCATATTTCGTTACATAACTCCTTTTGCAATATTGAGAATTTCAAATATACAAATATAAAAACCTAACTTTTGTGACCCCTGGTGAGTACATGATTTAATGTTATATTTTTTTTCAAAGAGGTAGTCAGCATAAAATATACTTTTCATCGTAATTAAGTTAAAAGGCATGGGATCTGCAAAGAAAATGACCAGGTTTTTTCACACACTAGTTTTTAAACAATATAAAATTGGTATGATGAAGTTCTGCTTGTAAAATAATACAAAGCTTGAATATTGAGAGCCTGAAACTGCAGTTGTCAGTTGGTTATGATTTGCTTTATTTACCTAATATAAGTTTAATACATTTTACATCATTATCAAATAGTTCTTTCAAACAGAACTCTGGTGTTTATTTAGTTGAATACTAGATGGCAGCATAAATTTTAAAACGCCTTGAAACACACTGGCCCCGCAAATTAAAATAAAATCAACAAAACTTTCTTTTTTATAAAATCTGAAATAAATAGTGTATGCTAAGTGTAAATTAAGTTTAAAAATACACCTAATTAGATCACATGTAGTTGTTGAACGTTTTTGAAGAAAAAAAACTATAAAAAATCTAAACTGGTTCATTAGGTTTGATTTGCTTTGATTACAGCAAAAAACAAAACAAATATTGAGAAACCTATTTAAAGGCTGACAAATTTAATAATTGTTGACAAAGTATTGTACAGACTGAGAAACACACTAATCTTTAGAATATTTTAATAACAGGCTAAGAAACTTAGGGTGAAATGGGGTAAGGGTGGTTATTTGCTTTGAGGACATTTTGAGGATAAAGCCTTTTTGATACCTAAAAAAGTGAAATAAAATATTTTACAATACACGAAGATATTACACGTTGTGTTATATCCTTCAAGTTCAACAAATGTATTTCTCACGGTCAAATGCCGTTGCGATGGAGCAGCTTATCGAATTATCTCTCGTTTTTAAACAAGTCACGGAAAACCTTCAGTCACTTCTCTCTTTTCATGGGCGGAAGATGTGTAGTGAAACATGAAAACTTTCAATCCAAGATTTCACGGTTCACGTGCCATTGGCGCAAAAACGAGCTTATATTTTGCAGTCATGGGTGTGTTATAAAAGTCACAGCCAATTATCAATGTGTAGTTAGGCAAGAGCAACCCAAAAGTTGAGTGTTTGTATTTTTATTTTGTTCCCACAATAGCTTTTAAAACAAGTCCAGTTTAGGTATCGAATACGGATGTGTCATTTCAAACAAGTGAATATATTTTTGGTAAGAAAAGGGTTCCGACCTAGATTCAATAATCCAAGAAATAATTGAATCTACGACGTGCGTAGTTTCTGAAATAGATAGTCTTATCTCTTTTTGCTTCTTTTCTAGATATCTAACACGGCTCCTACAATTTTACGTACCTATCAGATTTAAGTCAGATCGATTTCAGAAAAGTAATGATTTCTGTTGGTTGTTTATAAGTATCCACTTTCGTAGATTGTCAATACATATAATCGATGTTCCAGTATTCGTTACTCCCTGTGTGTCCTTATAGTGGAAAGATGATGTTTAGTTTTAGTTTTTGAAGCATATTTAGGACACGTCGCCCCACCATGTTGGCTTCCCTGAATGTCACCGTTTACCAGATAAACATTATTATAGTATTTTGACACTTGTGTTTAAAGTTAAAATCATAAATAATATTCAACGTTAAACTGGTACAC
>NW_013665981.1:269464-272961 GCF_000517525.1 Limulus polyphemus | reverse complement strand
AAAACATTTTATTTAGGCCTATCTATGGCCTTCAAAAAGTTGACGACTCTACATGTTTCGACGTTACACAGTCATCCTGATGGGTGGGTTATTGAAGAGGTTAAGCAAAATAAAAACACAATTTCCGAGATCTGATATTTACACCTGAAAACTTTAGTAAGAGTTCAGTTTTTATACACACTTGATGAATTGTAGATATATCCGTAATCAGCTAACTCTGCCGAACACGAAAAATAAACTAAAGAAACACATGCCATTCACAAATACTTTTGTGACTTTTATTTGTGAAACTTCTTTATCCTCTATAATTTGCACAAAAAACAAACTATATAAACTCGTGAGATTCTGTTTTCAAATTTATAGATTTCATTATAAGAGAAAACAAACAAATTCGTTAGCAGTACTCACAAACCGAAATGTACAAGTCAATTCAAATATTAGTCATTAGTGATACTTACAAACAGGATATTACACGTCAGTTCAAAGATTACTCATTAACGGTACTCACAAACAGGATATTACACGTCAGTTCAAAGATTAGTCATTAGTGATACTCACAAACAGGAACTTACAAGTCAGTTCAAAGATTAGTCATTATCGGTACTCATAAACAGGAACTTACAAGTCAGTTCAAAGATTAGTCATTAGCGGTACTCATAAACAGGAACTTACAAGTCAGTTCAAAGATTAGTCATTAGCGGCACTCACAAACCGAAATGTACAAGTCAATTCAAATATTAGTCATTAGTGATACTTACAAACGGATATTACACGTCAGTTCAAAGATTAGTCATTAGCGCTACTCACAAACAGGAACTTACAAGTCAGTTCAAAGATTAGTCATTAGCGGTACTCACAAACAGGAACTTACAAGTCAGTTCATAGATTAGTCATTAGCGGCACTCACAAACCGAAATGTACAAGTCAATTCAAATATTAGTCATTAGCGGTATTTACAAACAGGAAATTACAAGCCAGTTCGAAGATTAGTCATTAGCGGTACTCACAAACAGGAACTTACAAGTCAGTTCAGAGATTAGTCATTAGCGGTACTCATAAACAGGAAATTACAAATCAATTCAAAGATTAGTCATTAGCGGTACTCATAAACAGGAAACCATGAGTTAGTTCAAAGCGGAAAGCACAGACGAGTTCAAAAATGGTTTATTAGCAGTACTCACATATAAGTACAAGCCATGTTAAGGACCTGTCACTTGTAGTATTCCACATTCTTAACATGCATTTATTTAGAGAAACAACGCTGTAAATATTAGACATCACGGTTAATCTCTAGTTTGTCACATAATGATCACAATGTATTAAGTGTATTTCAGCTTTTTAAAATCACAGAAAAAATTATTAAGACTGCTTTATTTGTATTTCAACCCATATGTTTTAGGGAAAGTTAGTGAATGTATACTTCAGTGGAATATTTACTGTATTATACCATATTGTTTTGTTTCTGGTGTCTTTGTGTTAGAGTATAGAATGCAAATTATTTCATAAACTATTATTACTGAAAAACACAAGAAAAAACACTTAATGGAACGAATGTTTTGTGGATTGTAATTTTCTCTTATTATTACAGAACTCAAAACATAAATATTTTCTGCACTTATAAAACTATATTATTATTTTGTTTGTTGAAATGCAGGACTTTGTTGTTGTTGTTCTCCATGGCTTCACTATAAATCTATTTTGACATTATATACTTATTATTTGTATTTTAATGTCTTTAAGGTTCACGATTCTTTCATTTTCCCGGGAACTAAACCGAGAATATTTGTTTTTGTATAAAAGCTAGTTTTAACACAAAACTTCACAATCACCACCCAAGGTATTGTTACCGTTAACTCAGCCATTAGCGCAGTATTCCAGGCTCTATATTAGCGATTTTTGACTGTAGATGGCAGCACTTTATAAAGGCAAACTCCGCCTCTCTTTCAGTTCGAGCATTTTCCTTGAAAAAACGTATACTTTCTTTTTTTGCTACAAGCTGTGTTGAAAACATTGAAACAGTGTGCACTTAATTAAGATAAAAATTGGTCTGTAAGAACTCAAGCGTGAAATAAAAACTTTCCTTGTCACTTCCTCAGAAGAGTTTTGTTTCTTTATCGGTATTTTGCACAGCGCAGTATTTATCTTAAATAACAACATAATTTTCACACAAACAAAAAAAAGCTGAATATTTTTATTTCTTGATATCTTTTGATCAATATAATTACTGACAAGCCTTTATAACACATGGACATGCATATAAAACAGATTATGAAGATACGAGAAGAATGGGGGGGGGGACAACTTGAGTAGTCTTCAGAATTGTTTAGTAAATAGTTTCATTTTTCTTCCGGTTTATTAACAAATAATTTCTATGTATACTTATGAGAGTGTGGGATTATTGTTTTAGGCTCTAGAAGTTAGGGGTTATATTATAATAATAATGAATTAGTACAACTTTACAGCTACTTCACAGAATTTGATAGATTTGTTTAGAAAAAAAATATTTTGGTCATTTTCACTAACATACCTTGAAAAGATTATACATAACATTAAGTAAAAAAAATGGTTTTAATACAACATATTCAGATATACGCTGAGTGGTCACAAGTAAATAGACACCTAATTTTTCGCCATTTAACTGATTTATGCTAACTAATTTGTGTTCAAAGAGCACTATATAAATGAAAATGGTCCGCACACTAATTATCATGTGCTTCAACATGCCTAGAACTCAAGGTTCTCTCGAATTGTCAAATTTTGTTAGAGGAAGGATAGTTGGTCAAGCAGATGGTGGAATAAGTCAGCGGCAAATTTCGCAGAATTTGAGAATCCCGCTTTCGACAGTCAACAGAATCATCGTGCAGTTCAGGAAACACGGCAAGGAAACAACTGAGCAGCATCCGGGTCGTCCTGGTCCATCGGAGAGGACAAAAAGGACTGTCAAGAGGAGCATCGAAATGGATCCCAGATTAACGACTGCAGAAGTGGCCAAAGTTGGTGGGATGAACCCGAAATCTGTTCAACGGATTCTCCACAGATTGGGTTATCGTTGCAGAGCAGCTAGATGGAAGCCCTTATTAAGACCTGCCAACATAATCAGACGAAAGAAGTGGGCAAGTGATATGATGACCAAGCCTCTGGACTTTTGGAAGACCGTATTGTTCTCAAACGAATCAAGATTCGCTCAATTTTCGGACAGTGGAAGGATATGGGTCTGGAGAATGCCTCACCAAGAGTTTTGGCTCAACAAATTGCAGTCAACTGTGAAGCATGGTGGTTTCAGCGTGATGGTTTGGGGAGCTGTTTGGGTTGGTGGGAGATCGAGCTTAATGGAGTGCGTTGGCAACATAAATTTTGCGAAATACGTCGAAATATTGGAGGAAGGACTCTTACCACTTTATTCCTCGGGTTTCGTGGACACAACGTTGTTCCAGGAAGATGGAGCACCGTATCACACTGCTAGAAACACCCGAAAGTGGCAGGAAGAAAATGGTATC
>NW_013665981.1:265386-268612 GCF_000517525.1 Limulus polyphemus | reverse complement strand
CTGTGTACAAGATGTCATGGCGTTCAGTTACGTTACTCCCGCGTCGATAGAGATAAGTTCTTTTATATTAATTCTGTAATTACCTAGTGATTTAAACACGTTGGAATATAAATAATATTAATAATGCTTTGAGAAGCATGATGAAACTTTTTATTATATGAATGTCAATTTGATTTTTATATAATAATTTGTCATTCACACTATGACATTAACCTTATGATATACTACAGAAATCTTAACAATAGAAGAAATCCAATAACAAGAGTTTTTAGTACGTTCACCTTCTTATTCACTCATAAATCATCCCTGAAGAAAGGCAGGTCCAAACGTGCTTAAATTATCGGTTTGCTTGACCAGTGTTTTAACTTCTCTTGTGAACTTATGTGATTTCCAAATATCAAGAACCGATAGTTTTCAAGTGCCCTTAAAAAATGATGACATAACCATTTGTATGTTTCAGGAACATGAGAAACTAATCACGGGGAATGTCTATTCTCCTGGTGTTGTGGAAGCACCATTGTAGAAACGTGATATGAACTCGTCAGAATTTTCATACTACAATATTCGAAACTCGATCAGTATTTTGGAAACAGTATGATCTTCTGGGGAAAATGATTCTATTAATTGTTTTATCAAGTTACATTGTCACACAATATAGTCAAGAAACATCAAAGATATGTTAGCTTGCTGCGTTTTCAAGATATTGCCGTAAAAGAATAAAATTCCACATTTTCAATACTCGCTTGTCAACAATGCTATTTGGTTTTTTGGATTGTTAGTTTTTTTTCATTGGCAAAATTGCCCACGTGCTTTTTTTTGTACAGGTAGTTTCAGAAACAGTACAATTCAATCTTTTAGTGGAAGTTAGGCGGGAAACTGTGACATCATTTAGATGTTCCAAATGCTGACAAGAACACATTGACAATCGTAATTAAGAAAATGCCAATAATTGTCAAATTGTTCAAAAGCTCTGCCTTTTGTTGCTGTGAAGTCAAGTTTATATTATAACGTGTATTGAGGATCAGAAGAATTCCAACAATGACCTGAAAAAATATCAAAGTTAAACTATATAAGTTGCAAACTTTAGTCAACTTTTGTTCAAAATAATAAGCTTTATAAAAATTTGTTTTAAAAAAATATTACTTTCCACATCTCTGTCTCCTATACTATATCCTTAAAAAACAAAAATACAGTACAGATGCTACGAAAAAATAAAATAAGAAAATCTGCGCAAACTATAGAAGTTTAAACTACGTTACATTTTTAATGTTGTGATAACGCATAACATTATACAAAATTACTTTTATCGAATCATAATAATTTAATTATCTACTGTAGGATAAGAATTCAAAATTGTAGTTCTTTTTTTAATCAGAGGCGTCGCTAGGTGCTTAAAACATTCGGGGCTAGCTAGGGCCCATAGGCGAGGGAATTTTCGGTGTCTCAGTATGATATCGATCATGGTATTCTATTATGATTTTTCTACTGGGGATTCGGGGTATGAACCCCGTGTGCCAATGCCTAACAACGCCTCTGAGTTTAATCAAGTAGTATAATATACAACGACGTGACAAGTTAGATTATACTGCTGCTAGATCATGAAGACTGTTTCATTAGTTACATCACAAAATTTGATACCTGCAGGCTGATGGAAATTCCGATGCAGCTGATATTGAATAAAAAAAAATCTGCTATTCTCTTCTTCCTCACGCAGCACATACTTCAACTGGCAAGCATTCGCTGTTAACAAGGCTATGTCCATCATTCCTTGTGCCACACTTTTCTTTGTGGCATATAAGTTGGCATCCCATCGAGGCACACATGGTGCACCCTGTCGGCATGAAATTAATATTTACAGTAATAGCAAGTAACAACTAGAAATATTTTAGTAATAATAAAAATTCGAAATTAAAATCAATATAAAAGTAAATCTTGAGTCACTACTTCATTCTACCATATTAACAACATATAAACACAAATATATTATTAGAAGAACAAATATATGCTAATAAAAGTAAGAAAAAAAACCAAACAACAATGGAATATAATTAATTGGGTTACTGGGAAAAAATCCTAAAATTCAAAAAAAATTGAAAGTATTTCAATAGATGATATGAATATCAAATTCAAAGAACCACTCTAATTATACGTAAGTGATTTTAATACATTTTAAATAAATGTTCAATGGAAAATATAAGTAAAAATTGTTGTAAATATTTAAAGATAGATCACTTAGACGAAATATAATATACAATATTATATAACTGAAAATTCAATGTATCTAACAAACAATAAAGACTAAGAAATTATGAGAATTATAAATTCTCTACAAAAATAGAAAGGTTTCGGAAAACGACAAAGTTACAGCCGAAATTTTTAATTATAATATTGATAAATTAACATCAAGAATAACGTATTTTGTTAATATGTCAAAAGAAAACGGATTTTTTCCGGACATTTTAAAATATGATTTCATTATACCACAATATGAAGGAGATAGTGAAAGTTATATAAAATATTCTTGAGGAAGTATTTAAAAAAAGATTTACTAAATTTCCAGATTCAGTAAATTTTCTCAAATTCTGAATTGGGGCATAACAAAATATTAATAAGAGGATGCAATACATAAGATGCTTGATAAATTAAATCATTTTATTAATGAAGATAATTTAGCATATACTCTTTTTGAGATGTATCAAACGCTTTTGATACAATGTCACAATTACCTTCATTTAAGAAAAAATAAATATAAATGAACTAAGAGGTAATGTTTTAATTAAGTTTCAACCATACATATATATAATAAATCAAAAAGTAGTTAAAATTAACGCTATCACAAGCAATGAAATGGAAACTATTTCAGGAGTAGCCCAGGGATTTGTTTTGGGCCCATTATTATTTTTATTTTATTTAAATGATTTCTGTGAAATTAAGTTTAATGGGGAAATAAATAGATTGCATATAATTTATGTTAATATATAATGAAAATTATGATAATGAGGTCATCAAAGCATTAAATAATTATTTAAAATATATATATAAATAAATGGTCAAATAGAAATGTTCAATTACTATTTCAAGCCCACCAGTGGCACAGTGGTATGTCTGCGGACTTACAACGCTAGAAACCGGGTTTCGATACAGATAGCCCTTGTGTAGCTTTGTGCATAATTAAAAACAAACAAACTATTTCAAATAAAATAAGATCACCATTTGTATATGTATG
>NW_013665981.1:257734-264425 GCF_000517525.1 Limulus polyphemus | reverse complement strand
AGTTTCGTCGGAACGAAGTTACGGAAAATCAATTAACAAACGGAGACGTAACAATACTTAAGTAATAAATTTAAAAACATGAACGCAAAATTATATATATATATAAGTGCATCTTTCCTTTCGTCTTGCCAATTTTTTTTCTTTACCAGGCAAAAAATTAAATACAAATCGTGGCTCTTACCAAAGACTATGTCAAGTGAAGGTGAATTAAATAACTCAATATTTGTGGTATCCTTATGTTATATTCACTATCTTTCTCTATTGTAATTTTATTTATTGTGTATTTTTGTTGGTTATTTTTATGTAGTATTGCCAGCAAGGCTACAGTGCTTTAAAAGGTGACGCAAAATACCCAAAATCTATTTATATAACCTAAAACTTTAACGTTTTGATTATATTTCAGCCGAAAAGTGGCAACAGGCCAAACCTGCTGTTTTACCAACTACTGTACTTTATTTTTTCAACATTTCAAAAAGTACGGGTTTCTCGTTGACTTTTAGTTTTTTTTTCTTTCCTTATTTTTTTAAGAAACTTGCCAGTGAATGACCAATGATACGTCAGCCTACCCTCATGTTTCAAGTGCATGTATTAAAGCACACGATCGTGGTTTGTTCTATTAAGACATGAGAATATAGACTCCTGTTGTTTATCACAATTTCTGAGACGCCATTCATTCACGTGTAGAGGTTTGGGTTTTCAGGGAGATTAATTTATTCCCCTACTTGTGCGTCCACGTGGCGTTTCTTTGAATCAATCATAGCGCTCTAGAAAAAAAACCACGTGCTTTATGCAAGTAGGCTTTTCTTCAAAAATTTTGGTAACTTTCCAAGTCATGATCAAATAATTATAATAAAATAACTGAATAGCCAACATTCAGAAAAACAAAAATCTCTTTTATGAAAGTATGTCAAGCTCTTTGAAGGACTTAATTCTTGAGCTTGTGTTTGCGCCATCCATCCATCTCAGTAAGTAGTTCTAGGAGTGTGTGTGTGTATATACATACATACACACACATTTGCAGTTTTAAAGCATATATATATATATACATACATACACACACATTTGCAGTTTTAAAGCAGATATATATATATTCACACACACATTTGCAAAGTTACAAATTTTGAGTGTACCTATGTTGTTTATGATCTTCAACGCGTTATCTTGATATTTCAATCTTGCTTTATATTTGTAATAAATATGTAAATTGGCCTATGTAATAACAAGTCGATTAAGGATAGGCGGAAACACTCAACGCTAAATTAAATGAATTAAAACAAAATGAAAATATTATAAAAAACACAAACAACAGGAAAACGACATTTCTGCCTCCAACTGTCTTACACATAATAATTACCTTATCGGTATAAGAGAGGTTAATTTTTAATCTATTGTAATAATTTTATTCATTTAATACTTTATATTTTCATAAGTTATTTCTTATCACCGTGTTTATCATTTTAACGTGCTTGATTATGGTGGTGTTATCTGTAGCATGACTTAGAAATTTAAAAAAAACATACATGTTACAAAAATTTGTCACAATAACTCTTCGTTAGCATCATGTAGCAAAGGAAACATTACACAGTACGTAATGGAATATCTTGTATATTTTCCCAAAAAATCGAGCTTTAGATGTATTTACATACAAAGGTTATTTCAATTCCAATTACAGCTTCAGATAAAACAACTTTTTTTATTATTAAGATTTAGGTGTTTTTTTCATCTATGTATAAAAATAAAATATACCTTTATTAGTCATATGAGGTAAAATTGTTATGTTTTATTTATTTCAATTTATTTTGTTTATTTACAAATAAAAGACCGTTTTCTCATCTGAAACTAAAGGCTGCTGTTTATTTGCGAAACATTATAGTATTGTTGGATACACTTATAGATACTGCTCTCTAATTAGTCGTTGTGTGTCACTGTATTTAGGCACTTATTAGTATTTATTACACTTGATTTAGGTATTTACTATTATATGTTACACTATTTGTAAGAATTTTTCGTTATGTATTGAACTGTATTTAGGCATTTATTGTTATGTATTGCACTGTATTTAGGCATTTATTGTTATGTATTACTCTGTATTTAGGTAGTGTAATACATAACAATGAATATGGAGTAAGAGCTAACAATAACTGCCCAAATAGAGTGTATTAGGTACCTAAATACAGTGCAATACATAACAATAAATGCCTAAATACAGTGCAATACATAACAATAAATACTTAAATACAGTGTAATACATAACAATGAATATGGAGTAAGAGCTAACAATAACTGCCCAAATAGAGTGTATTGGGTACCTAAATACAGTGCAATACATAACAATAAATGTATTTAAGTATTCATTGTTATGTATTGTACTGTATTTAGGCAATTATTGTTAGTTGTTACAATGTTGTGTGGAACTATGTTAGATTAACATTAATCCTAACTGTGATGATTTGTTAGTAAAAGAAAAAAACACTAAACTTTTGATCTAAGGTTTTAAAATCGCACAAATGGACGCCATGTCAGTGTATAAAGACAGAAATAGACATAAGACCAGCCTGCATGCCAGACTCCCAATGAAGTGCATTCAGCTCGACGCAAAACAGTTGAAATGGTACAAAAGAACAGTAGAACAAATCTCTTTTTGCAGGGGAGTCACGCTTCACCCAGATAACAGAGTTCCGTTTGGAAAGAATCACTTCCAAGATAATTTTCAAACAGGAACTTGTTGAATCTGGCGGTGGTGAAGTATAATGTGCGCATGAAATAAGCCTTTAAGTTGGTGAACGTACCGATTTTTACAACTGGTGAAATGCCTCACTGTGTAACGACCACTATCTATGACCCTTTATGCTAAGTTTGCTGGTGCCTAATGAATAATAATATTTGCTCCACCATGCTAAACTGGTTGACAATTCTTTGAAGGGGATGGATTTGACCGAATGGAATAGACTGAACGCTCACCAGACATCAGTCCCATGGAGTATGTATAAAGGATGCTCTTGGTATTTAATGACAGCTCTTTGATATAAGTGGTAGAGGATATCTGACCTTATTGGCACTCTCATTATAAACATGGAAGATCGGCGCCAGTCTGGCCATGCTGTTTGTGATGATCATAAGGAAGTGAAATATGAGTTGTAAAAATATATTTTGTGCAATGTATATTTACTAGTAATATATTTTCTGACCAATGCCGTAACTAGCTATGAGGCCATATCCTCGGTTGTATAAATGGCAGCTATAGCTTGAATTCTAAGATTGACTTCATTAGAATATTGGCTCTGGTTACCGTAATGTTTCTAGTTTTTTGATAGATTACACTTGTTTGTCAATGTTTGTATAAGGAAATGACTTTTTTTTATCTACTCTAACCATGACATTTAACTTTGGCTACGAACGTAATGGATCAATAGAACATCGACAGTCCCGGGAACGCCTGCCATTAAGTGTAAAAAGGCCAGTACAAGGCTCGCATTTTGTTGTTTCCTATAACAGTTTGGAGAACGGCGATTAGACAAATATTAAGGACAGGTAGAAGCTGAAAAATATGTTTGTAGCCATGCAACTGGTATACTTTTGCTCGAGTGTGTTTTGAAAGTTTAATAAGGTCAAAAGTGGTACTTATTGTCAAAAACAAAAGAAATGTTAAAGGTTTAGAAGCTAAGCAGATGCTATCGTATTTGTAGAACTCCTAACAACAACGCAACTTTTTTAATAGAAATCTCCACGGATATGGAACACTCTCGTTGTATTATTTTTATTATATTTCAACATTAAACAGCTGCAAATATAAGGAAATGTTAACACTAAAGAGAATTCACACGTACAGTTAGGTTTATTTACATTACAACTGAAGTCGTTTTCTGTTTGTTTGTTTGTATATTTTTAGACCAAAGCCACATTAGATTATCTGCTGTGTCCACCGCGAGGAATCGGACCCCATATTTAACGTTTAAGTTCGTAGATATACCGCTGTCTTACCGGGAGACCTTATTTCTTTTAAAGCAAAGTTATATTTTGCAATCTGTTATATCCACCGCGGGAATTGAATCCCGAATTTTAGCGTTTTAAGTTCGGAAACTTAACGCCGACTGTCCAGGGGACTGTTGTTTTTTTATACTAATATATATCAGGTGTTTACTACAAGGATTAATTTTAATTTCACAATTGCAATAGAAATCAATATTTACTTTTTATTAGCCACTCAGTTTTTACTAACATAAAATTAAAACCCAAAAGTAAAAAAAAAGTATATTTATATAAAAACCGATTTTCATCATTGAAAGTTAACTTTTATATTTTTTGTTAATCACAAAGCTACGCAATGGGCCATCTGAGCTGCGAGTGTCGAAACCCAATTTTTAGCGTTATAAGCCCTCGGGCTTGTCACTGAGCATTTAAAATTAATGTTTTGAGAAGACGAAATACAGGTTGGACTTTAAGTCTCCTGTAGCCGACATCACACACATCTTCATTAGTACTAAAATACGTTATTAAATAAAAATAATGAATATATTTATGACAGAGTGACACTCTCTTAGCATTTTACACTCCGAGACACAAATGTTCAACATAGTAAAGTATTATCAAGAAATAACAAGTTCTGGGCAAAGTCTCAAGGGTTATCTTCTAATTTGATACAGAATTTATTTCCTGAATAATCCAATCTCGTAAACAGACAATTCTTTATACATCTATTATTACAAGTCCATATCAAAATAGATAATATTTAATAGGTTCATTATCATTCGTCCATATCTCAAACGAACGTGGAGAGATAATTTTCATGAATAACTTTTGCTTTGAAATAAATAAAAATAGATTCATACAGTATATGTACTTTGAAAATTGGTGTTTTACATTAGTATTGAGGCTAAGCAAACAATTCTTAAATCGTAAAAATTATTACCTCCCTTTCTATAAGCCCCTTGTCCGGCGGAGCCTCGCAATCAGAGATGGACGCCAGAGGAGCTCGTCTTGCGTTGGTAGCGTCTGCTTCCGAATTCCTGTTGCTGGTCGGCATGGTTGTTTAAAACACACCTTTCAGTTTTTTACCGATCTTGTTGGTGGATGTAGGGACTAATAACGTTCAAACGTAACCCATTAGACGTTTTCTAAACAGGAGCAGTTAAACCTATAACCACATTCTTTCCAGCTCCTGTCACACAAACTGAACTCTTATCTCAGCGAAGCTTTGTGAGTTTGAGAAAAAAACTACTTGCACTATAGTCCGTTTCGTAATATTCAGTTGTGACAACAACAACTCTGCTCACGTGACAGCTACTTTAGTTATATTTAGATGCTTCTGTTGAAAGAGTCTTAAGATGTGAAGTATTACGTTCTTCAGAGCTAGACAGAAGCTACACGTGACATTCGAAGTACAGCGGAAGCAATTCATTAGGTTTTCTTTTTCATGTTATCGAAAGATCTGTTCCCTTTGTACTGTGGGAAATAGTATTAGTGGTTAATAAGGAAGATGGATTATAGTTTTTGTCCTGAAAGAAACTACTGGTTTCTACCAAGTTTTCATTGAGAGGAATGATTATTCTAGATAGTGGTCAAGGAATTGCATTCTGTAGTCGACGAGTATTTGTGTTTATCCGTCTGTTAGTTCTGTAGCACGAGTTTTGTACGAATGTTTATTAGTGAAGTTAGAATATATTTATTAGTTTACCGAGTGACTAGTTTGCTCTCTGGAGCTCACTTTCTAATCTTTATTTTTTTTATCCTGCTGGTGGTTTAATTGAAAAACATCCTGACGATCCACCTAGTAGCAAAAGTGCTAATTAATTTGAAATTTAAATTTAATATAAAAATGACTACTAACAACTTGTCCCAATTTTTCATCAAAATAAATTAAAAATTATAAAACATATTATTTTTCCGTCTACCTATTACTTAGTGTGGGAACAATGAATACAATAATCACTTTACTTAATTAAAAAAAAAACAACACCATGAAACTCGTATTCTGCTGTTTACCAGACCTAACCTCTTCCTCTTCCAAACTACTTAAGAATAATTATATTTGTAAAATATACACATGCGATTTGTAACACTAATGCTCACATTAAGTAGCTCCATAGCTTAATTAGCGTAATAATCGTACCACAAAATACTCCATTTTTTATACATGTTTTTACAGTAAATCTTGACATTCGGTATGTAGGATTTCACTGGTAGATATGGATAACTGGAAAAGGTGTTCAAACTCTGTTGAAAATTTTCAAGAACATTCATGTAACAAACCAGCTTTTCAAAAGCTTTTTAACATTCTCAGTATCTCCAGAGGCGCAAAAATTTATTTATGTTTCAAGTCTTCTCTAAAAGTCCCAAAAGTTTTACAAATAGCTCTAAATGTTTCAAAAAGAAAAAAAACAACAACATTGGTGTCCTTTGGATGTCATTCTAATGATGATGTTGGCTTTGATTTGATGTAAATAACTGACGGTTTCATGGTCCGTTTTGTAATGTTCAGTTCTGACAACAACAACTCTGACAAGATTGGTGTTTTAATAATAAATATTGAAAAAAATAACTACCGGTTCTGAGATTTAAAAAATCGTCTTCAGCAACTACGTCTTCAAACAGATAACAACTCACCTCGTCTTGTAGGGTACGGAAAATGTGTGGTTTGATGTGTGTGTTATTATCTCGTTGCCCCTCAGTGGCACAGCGGCATGTCTGCGGA
>NW_013665981.1:250497-257176 GCF_000517525.1 Limulus polyphemus | reverse complement strand
CAATTAATCTCGTTTATTTCAAAATATCTTTTATTGATGTTACATAAGTGTCAATCACCATGTTGAACTGAAGCGTTTGTACTAAGTTTTTCTATTACATTTTTGGAAATAAACCTGCATCTTGACCTGAATAGTCCTCAATTTATTCCCCTTTTCTCTGTAAATTTTGACATCTTCTTAGATAATATATTGTTGTGACTTTGAAACCTCTCAGTGGCTCAACGGTAAGTCTGAAGGCTTATAACGCTAAAATCCGGGTTTCTGTACCCGTGGTAGGCACAGCAAAGATGACCCATTGTGCAGCTTTACGCTTAACAACAAATAAACAAACGAAAATCGTAACGTTGTTCTTTCCTTGGCGGGTTCTTTTAAATTATCTGGTGAGAATATTTCAAAGTCCAATCCACTCAACGATAAAAATTAATTAATTTGTCCTTTAACATTTTTACAAGCCGAAATGTTGTGGTATCTTGTAAGCCACTTTTACAAATGACATTCCAACGTAAATACTACGCTAACTACACTATGCTTACGTAAAAATAAAAAAAAAGTTTATTTGTAAAACTTCACAGCTGATGATCAAGTAACTGAAAAAAAAAACAAAACAGTGACAGATTCACCAATAGCTGAAACAAGACACTCTAACTGATTTACTCTATTGACTAGAAATAATTCTACTCTATGATTCACTGCCCCTCGTATTTATAACTTACTCCTCAAATTTACTAGAAAATCTGACGTCAAAATTCTTAGAACTTTCTAAGCTTACATTATCAAGTTGTTTTTTTAAAGGAAAGCCAGGTTGGACTATCTTCTGTGTCTACCATGGGAATCGAACCCCAGATTTTTGCATTGTAAGTCCATAAACTTACCGCTCTTCCACCCGTGAGGACTACATTATAAAAACATTCGATATTCGACCTTATCGTCATATGTTTGCTAGTTAACATCTAAATTACCACGTTAAAAATATAGTTTAAAACAATATAGTTTCTTGAAAGTTGTTTCATATTTTTTCGTAATCTCTGTAATTTTTAGTTGTTTTGCTATTACTAATATTTTTGGCTTAAATCTAACATGTCGGCTATTACTTAGCTGTAAATATAACAAAAGTCCCACGATGAAGTTTTGTACGTATGTATATAAGATGAAAAAATAATAAAGTCGATGAATTTTAACTCTGTTGTGAACTAAACCTTTTAAACGGGAAGTGACATAATTTCTAGAATAACATCTAATAACTTCTCCAAGACGATCCTTTTATCTTATTCATTGAACACACGATATTTTAGTTGGGCTCTGTGTGTACGTGTGTGTTCCATACAGACTTTGTACTACAGTGTAGAAAGTGTTGTATTTTATGTGAAGTCACAAAACTAAGAGAAAAACCGGAAATGGCGTTTAGCTAGTGTTTTGCTTTAAGTTTTAGTGGTGTATAATCTAACTAAGTTTTAACTCGCATAGCAACAGTTATTAGTCCGCGACTTTGTTATATAGAACTTAACACTAACACATGGACAAAAAAAAATCTGAATTCATAATTCTAATTTCCCTTTTAACTTGGCTATTCTAGCTTTAAAACTGTTTATGGTATTGGTCGCAGCATACGCTGTTAACAATGGGACTATGATAAATTACACTGAAAAGCCTTTAAACATTTTAAGGTTAAATTTTTGTTTCGTTTTGATAAAATGACAAAATGTACTTCAATGCTATCTACATTTCACTGCTTTTCTTTTTATATCAAAATGAAGCATTGTATATAACAATTTTTTAACATTTCTTCATCTTTATAACACCAAAAGCCAGTTCGTTTTTTTAAGTCAAATTGGCTGCCACTAGTTTGAGGCTAGAACAATTGGCAGTTTTGGAGATAGTATATCAGGTTGATTACTGTTCTTTTACAGTTATTTGGCAGTTTTGGGGATAGTATATCAGGTTGATTACTGTTCTTTTACAGTTATTTGGCAATTTTGAGATAGTATATAAGAATGGTTACTGTTTTTGTAGAATTGTTTGCAGCTTAGAATATAGCATATCAGGATGGTTATTGTTTGGCAATTTTGGAGATAGTGTATAGGTCGGTTACTGTTTTTGTACAATTGTTTGGCAGTTTCGAATATAGCACTTCAAGATGGTTACTGTTTTTGTTCAATTGTTTAACAGTTTTGGAAATAGTATATAAAAATGGTTATTGTTTTTGTACAATTGTTTGGCAGTTTCGAATATAGCATATCAAGATGGTTACTGTTTTTGTTCAATTGTTTAACAGTTTTGCAAATAGTATATAAAAATGGTTATTGTTTTTGTACAATTGTTTGGCAGTTTCGAATATAGTATATCAAGATGGTTACTGGTTTTGTTCAATTGTTTCGCAATTTTGAATATAGTATATCAAGATGGTTACTGTTTTTATACAACTGTTTGTCACTGTTACCTACAGCTGGTGGGCAGTATTTTTGAAAAGAAGTACAGCTTATCAGCATTAATTGAACACAGAGACAAGTAGTACCTGTACAAAGTCGCTGAAAGCCAACTAAGACTACTTACACAACATTACTTTAAGGAAACGTCACTTTACTGCTCCAATAACTCCATATGGGCTTCAAGACAGTAATTGGAGTGATTATCTGTGAGGTAAAAACAATTTTTGTGAGTCTTTTTTCATCTTTTGCACTTGACCACTTACTATTTATTAAAATTCTCAGAATTAACAACAACACTATTGAGTGTCTTTACTCTCCACGGATGATCCAAGATTCGATGTTTCTACCAAGATTGGTTTGTGTCTGGAGAGCCACAAGTAAATATATTATTGTTGAATACGACACATTCGACGGTGGTTCAGTTATTTTATTAGGTGGTATCAATTTGATTTGATGAATTAAACTGAACTTTCAACAAAGGATTTACTGCTCAACGACTTATAGATGTAGCATTTGACAAGTTGTATGACCAATCGGAGTCAGAGTCAGCCCAGATTTTGTCTTGATACAAAGCTGTGTCATACTGCTAGGATTGTGAATATCTACTCTGAATAATAAAGTGCAGTCAGCCCAGACTTTGTTTTGATGCAGAGCAGTATCCTGTATCATACTGCTAGGATTTCGATTGACTATTCTGAGCAACAGGATACAATTGGTCCAGAGTTTGTCTTATGCAGAGCAATAGCCTGTGTCATGCTGATAGGAATGCAATGTGCTACTCTCAACAACAGTGTTTAGTCGGCCCATACTTTGTCTTCCATACTGGTAGGATTGTGAAGGACTACTCTGAGCAACAAAGTGCAGTCAGCCCAGACCTTGTCTTAGTCTTGTTGCAAAACTGTATCCTGCACCATACTGCTAGGATTGTGATGGACTACTCTGAGCAACAGACTAAAGACACTATGAACTAACAAGCAACTTTTCTGATCTAAATTCCGTAGAACACCTCTGAGATCTCCTTGCTCATCACGCAACGTTAGAAACCTTTGTGCGCACTGACTGGGGAATGTAACACTATTCCTCATAACGGCATCCACTAACTGCTGACCAAATGTATGCTCCGTAGTTCATAGACTGTGTGATAGGTACATTGGTCTCTCTTAAGTGTAATCGGGTAGGACCTGTAGAACAAAGAAGTTCGATCAGGAAATTTATTACGGAGTAAATCTGAATTCTCTTAGTGTGAATTGTAAAGAAGAAAAAGGCTGGACACTGTGTAAAACGCAGTTAAACAATCTTTATTCAACACTTAAACTCTATCACAATTAGCAAGTGCACAAGAATAAAAAGCATTTACTGGAGCTTCTAGAGATACCTGTGAAGATGAAGAAAGTTGGCAAAATCTCCGGAGAATGATCTGTTCTAGACTGAGAAAACATAGTATTATATATACGAAACAATATTGCTGTTCTTCTCAAGACGTGTGCGCTACGTAGGTCACCTTTGATCAAAAATATAATAGTGGATCGTATCTTCAAGGTATCGCCTGGCTCACCAATCAAAATTATTGTTATCTTCTTTCACACCTATTATGTTTAACTTTGAAGAAATATTTCCCATGAGAAGGCCCATGCGTGATACCTTAAGAGAATGACCCAGAACAGAATGTGTCTAGGGTGAAAGAAGCTACATACATTTATTTGCATGAAAATTGTGAAAATTTTTCATGTGAGCTTTTAGAGTTCACTTTACTCTATTGAATATAGGAGATGAAAAATACCTAGGATTCTTGTATATTATAGCTGTACTAATAATCAGTATACTAATGTATACTGATTATTGAAAGTCTATCTCCCCCCCCCTTTTTTTTTGCCAAATGGACTTTTCCAGACAAGTTGATTGAGTAAGATTCTAGCTTTGAAGTTTGAGTGTGCTTATGTTCCATGGGATATGTTGTTGATACAAAACTGATTTATTAACGTTGCTCCTATATTATACGTTTATTTCAGTTGTTTATCTCTAGTAGAGAACAAAGACAATTTAACTATAAGATTATGATCCTTTAGCTTTTGGGAAGAACCTAATTTGTACTTCCTCACCTCGGGTCAGATCATCGGGATAGATTAAAAAAGAACTTCCTAACCACTGAAAAGCCAACTTTTACGATACTGACTGAAAACTTCTCAGTTTAAAACGCGCTATTTCGCAACTTAACTGCATGGATGACTACCACCACCTCATATACGTCGGAGAAAATCTTTGTGTTTACCTTGACCCGCTTAACTTTTTTCAGTCGTTGTTGTGTCGTGTGTACTTTTAAAATGTAACGAATTCCGTGTCTTCATTTATTCAGGCTCTGTTCTTTAATATCTAAACGTAAGCTGGGCTAACTCTGGATTTGTACTAATTCTCGTTCGAACTTTGTTGACTTGACCGGAAAATTACTGTTGGTCTTTCGTTTAATTGATTAGACAATTACATGTTCGACAGTTTTAAAACGTAATCGTGCTACAAAGCAATATAGCATTTCGGAAATAGCATGTGAATCGAATTAAGGAAAAATATGTTTTAATTCCAGAAGAATTATGTCTCAAATTTTATCAAAGGACATTTCAACTCTGTAAACGAGTTCAGAGATGAAACATAATATTTAAAGTTGTAATCAAGCCCTATGTTATTTGATTTAGAAATCTTATATGTGTATATATTTGCATATGTGTGTGTGTGTGTGTGCGTATATAATATATTAAAACCTTTGTCACAGGATAGAATGTTAGGGAATTTCCAGACGAAAACGGTAATAAAAGTAGGTTATAAAATCTACTGTTATTTTTTGATTCGTGATTAGTTGAATATTCAACAAAATTCGATATATATATATATTTTTTTTTTAATTTATAAACGACGACTTTTGGATGATTCTTATTCTGGGAGATAGTACTGATAATGTTATATTTTGTCGCATCTAATTTTTGGTGAGAAAAATAAACTTGGTTGATATAACTGTTCCGTTCACAGTGAGAAATCTATATTTTTTAAATTTCAATTTATTTAACTCAAGTTGAAACTAGATAAGTTTTGCGGTACATGCATCTCGAGATAGACGACATAGGGGTCGTGTCAGTTTTATTAGGTTTGTTTGTTTTGAATTTCGCGCAAAGCTACACGAGGGCTATCTGCGCTAGCCGTTCCTAACTTAGCAGTGTAAGACTAGAGGGAAGGCAGCTAGTCATCACCACCCACCGCCAACTCTTGGGCTACTCTTTTACCAACGAATAGTGGGATTGACCGTCACATTATAACGCCCCCACGGCTGAAAGGGCGAGCATGTTTGGTGGGACTGGGATTCGAACCCGCGACCCGGAAATTGCGAGTCGAGCTCCCTAACCACCTGGCCATGCCGGGCCTACCTTTCATTAGGTAAAGTCTTCAAGAAGATTACTTGCGTCATTAAATAATTAACAAACTATGTTGGTGAAACTTTATGAGATGTTTTTATGTTTGTATTTAGAATGTCAGTATTTCTCAGAACGTTGTGAGTAGTAAGTGAATTATATATTGTTGTGATTTTGAAATAATGTATAGAATTGTCTATTTTTGTAACTTAACCCCCCCCCCTCACATGCACTTCACCAAATTGTGAATTTCTGCAAGAAATAAACATGGGGCCCAGGATATAATTTATTTCTCTCTGAGTTAGTAGCTCTGGACAAAGATTGGGCCATTCGTAGTGGTGGTCTGTAAGTTATGCATAGTGTTGGAGTTGTCTTTTATTCACTTCAGTGAATCTATATTAAAATACCCATATAAATATACATTGTTGAGTTAAAGGCAACTCAAACATTATAAGCATAATTATCAGTCTCTTTTATATTATTAGTTTTTATTACCAAAACTGCCAACAGAGAGCTGAGCATCGTCGTGAGATACAGAAATTATATTGAAGTTTGTATTTTTTGAACGAGCTTTGCATCAACAGAACTATCGTATGAAATCTTTCCTGAATGCACTCAATCTGCGAAACTTTAAAGCTAAATAAAATATTAAGAGATAAATAAGAAGCTTATGTTTTAAAATATTGTTCCTAACCTGAAATTAGACATTTTATCAGAACTTTTTGGTGTAAAACGAGTAAATGTATATAAAAATTATAAGAAACATTTTACATAAAGACAGGCCCCTCTCAGAGATTCAGTTTGTTTGTTTTGAATTTCGCGCAAAGCTACACGAGGGCTATCTGCGCTAGCCGTCCC
>NW_013665981.1:227753-250397 GCF_000517525.1 Limulus polyphemus | reverse complement strand
ATGCCGGGCCCAGAGATTCAGAGAAGCCCGAGCCACTTCTATCTTTTGAGGCGCCTGGCCATAATAAAAAAATGATGACACATGAACACAAAATATGACAATCCCAAACGAAATGTGAAAGATAATTTTAATATTTAATATGTATATATAATTTGCAGCTCCAAGCTGAGAGTGTGTGTGTCACATTTTAGTCTGAGTGGGAGGCATATGAAAACAAGCCGAGAAACTTAACAAATGCAAAAAAAATAACAAGTGTCGAAATTTGAGGTCCCCTTTGAACTTGGGGCCCAGGCCAAATGGTCTCTCGTCCCCCCCCCTCTAAGACTATGTATCAGTTAGTCGCCAATTTGGATGGCGACTAGTGCAAGCTGTACAATGTTCTGATATCGCCAAAATGGCGGTAATGAAATAGACATGTACGTATCAATACTACCTCGTCATTCACACGATGACCGTCAAGGCTGTTTGGAATATGCATATTAATGTGTGTATTGTCAAGATGGAGACCGCTATAAAAGTTATTTTCCTGTTCTTGCATACCTTTAAAAATTAATCAGTGCGTTCCAAATATAAAACTTAACGCAGGAATAAGTTGAAAACAGTTATAATGTAAAAATAAGCAATTGAGTTTCAACTATCCTTCCAACAACATAATAACGTTCCGTATGATTGCTTATTGTCTCTTCATAGTATATTAATAATTCGAATCCCCAGAAATATAACCATCTTTGTTGGCTTGTAATCTTCTATTTTCCTTCTTTTTTGTTATTAAAAATACACAAAAAATTAACATTCGCAACATGAAATATTAAATAGTTTATTTGAACTTTGTTATCAGTTGTGTGCCACGTAGTAGAACTATATTTTAGGCAACTATACTCTTCGTAACTTGATTTTAGAAAGGCAACTAAAAATCAACTATTTCAAATAACTCGGCTTCTATTAATTCTCTTATTATCTATTGGTTGTCGATCCACAAACAATAGTTTTCCACTTATTCAAAAAAAATTGGTCCTTTCAGACCAAAAGCCGAAATGAGAACGTTGACGACAATGACGAGAAAAGCTAAAAGTATGATAAGATTGTTAAATTTTTCTGCCCTGTTCTGTTCCTTGCTTACATTTACGTTCCAGCGGCCAATGACAATCAGTATAACCCCAACTATCACCTGTAAGTATAAAAATAAAAAAAAATAAACATCTATTTAAATAATAATTTCAAAACCCTTATTTCAAGATGAAAAAAACAACATTCAATAATATGTTATTATCATAATTTTAAATTCAAAAACGTTAAAAAATCAGCAAATATTATAAATGTTTTCTTACCGAAACCACTAGGCATCTTAATATTGCTAAAATACAATGTTACAATGTTAAAAGATTAATGTCATTTCTACTCGCGAGGAGATCAAGGAAAGCTGACAGTTCTTATCTATTGTCGTTTATATGCAATATTTTAACTGACTGAAAAATTCAAGGTATTCTAAATGTGAATATAATGTTTCTATTATTCAGTATTAAATTATATGTTAAAATATCTTAATCATAAGCCATGATTTAATATTAGCCGCTAGGGGGCATGCTGGGAATTACTTAGTAATAGAATTACAGTCGTAAGCAAGTAGCATTTGTGGAATGATGGGTGATCTAATTATTTTACTTGCTTCTAAAAAAGAATATTTAGTGCACGTAAATGACATTTACCGCATGTGCGTGAGGGAGACTGTTATTAAAACACCTACCGTGACCTTATGTGCGTGTGTCTCATGTGATACTTTTCTTTTGTCTTTCTTTGGTTAGAATTTTATGGTTTGCTTTGAATTTCTTCGTGTGTATGTAAAAACAAAAGTAAAAATAAAACATAACACAAAATAAATACCATTGTATAAAAAAATGTCTGACTTACTAAAAATCTAGAGGCAAGTTATATGGAAGATCATGTTTTATACTATATATTGAAAAAATTAACATTAATATGGATTTATTCTTTGCAAAAACTAATTACTAACATGTATTACATATTTTATAAAATTTAAAAGCATAAAGTAAAGAACAGTAACTCACAGCCATTTTAAGTGTCAGAAAAAATTTAAAACAATTTTGACAAAACATTGTAGTATTTGAGGCCTATCCGTGTGATAAATATGGTTGGTGGGACGAGCGGATATGACGTAATTATATGGTAATATAGATAATGGGTTGAATATAATATAGCTACAGTAAAATGTTTATACTATTATTCTACATGTTTTCACAGTAAGACTATAAACAACTTGTAGTCATGATAACATAAAAGTCTATATTACGTCACTTGTTTTTACTGTTTTCTTTTACTACAAAAACAGATCGTACGTTTAATAAAAATGAATTAAAATTTTTTCTCTGACCTACCTGCAGTGTAAGAGAAAGTGAAATAAAAAACACTGCTGCTATAAAATATTCATGGTCATCAGGGTGACACAGCAGGTGCTTTAACTGTGCTGCATTAGCTGTTAGTAGAGCAACGTCCATCAGACCTTGGGCCACTGTTTTCCTCGTGACGTACAGGTTCACATCCATTGACATACTGCTGGTGCTGCCATCTTCAGCTAGTTTCTGCAAGATCGGAACGACATTTTACTGATGTCGTTTTTAGCAGCTGTAATTACATATCTTTATCTAATCAAAGATTAAATCAGGGAAGAAAGTCACACTGATATAACAATACATCAAACCAATTAAAATAATTTAATTAGCTTGCATTGTTTAAATAAACGAATTAGTAAAAAAAAGAAAGACTAATAAATATAAATGCTTTTCTTTGATTGGTAAATTTCGCGCAAAGCTACACGAGGGGTATCTAAGCTAACCGTTTCTAATTTTGAAATGATAGACGGAATAAAAGGCAGCTAATCAACACAACCTACCGCCATCTCTTG
The DNA here is from genome assembly GCF_000517525.1 of Limulus polyphemus. NCBI lineage: Eukaryota > Metazoa > Arthropoda > Merostomata > Xiphosura > Limulidae > Limulus > Limulus polyphemus. The sequence continues at coordinate 247,477 of NW_013665981.1, read as the reverse complement.
GGCTACTCTTTACTAACGAATAGCGGAATCGACAGCTGAAAGGGTGAGCATATTCAGTGCAGGGATTCGAACCCACGACCCGCAAATTACGAGTGGAGTGTCCTAACCATATAGTGATTTAATTTTGAATATTACACTGAAATGCTGACATTCAATCATACTAGATGTTTCATACGCTAGATGAATACTAGATGAATACATAGGGAGAAGCTAGAGTATCACTCGCGTTAGGAGACATATTGGACTTATCTAATTTACAAATGTTCCGAGGGTTGTTCATCTCTGGAGGAAAATTTATATCGCAAACAGCTTGTGTTAATTTTATACACTAAAAACAGACAACAACGAAAATATTCCATATGGAGTGCTACTTGTGTTACACCCTGTACTTACCTCCCCGGCAGACATGGTCTCGTGTGAATAATTCAGCTTACAGTTGTAGATATTTAACTCGGAGTATAACCAGAAGCTAAAAACTTTGCTCTTGATAACGTCTGGCTTTCATGTCTAATTCGTAGCTCGTGGTGCATGCTTGTTAACGTCACTGTGTTAATCGTCGCTCTTCTCTCGGGTCTTTTGTTTGTTTTACATTGTAGTTCTTGGTGATGTCACCACTCTCTACACTTTGTAAAATACTCATTACAGTCTACAATAAGCTAACTTGTATCTTGTTACACTGTAAAATAGCTGATGGTACATAAACTCTCATAATTATATGATTAAAAGACGTCTTGTGCAACTATAGTTTTAATCCTAAAATCTGGCATAAAATATATCAGCAATGAAATCTACTGAGTTAAGGTCTTTCAAGGTCTCTGTGTCTTTGGTTAATCAAAATGTATTCCTAAATTTAGATGATAATTTGGGTTTCACATGCGTGTGAGTGTCATCCTTGTTACGTTGGTTTGCATACAAAGAGTCTGATAAAAGAAACTACATCTTGCGCATGTATATCATATATTGATTATTTTCAGTTGGCGTATCAATACATTTGTGTGTGTTAATGTTAGATTATTTTAAAAATTTCCCCACTGTTTTACTTTTAAAAATAAAATTATGCTACTTGTACTTAACAATACTCTCTTCGGACGTTCTTTACGTTAGCTGTATCGAAGAGGAAACCTAACCAACAAATTGGCTCCTTGCCAGTCTGAGAGAAAATTCAATTTAACGATTTGAATAGCTCGACAAAGGATTTCCGGTGTTATTATCAAACCCTGAACATTTATGTTCTGGAAAATGTAAAAATTGTTCACAAGATATCACACTACAATGTTTCATACCCTCTTCTGACACCTAGTGTATAAGCCACATAAAAAATACAAAAACTGTGGAACTTCACGTTGTTTGTTTTTATAAGATATCGTTAAAAATATGTTGATTATTCAGTTCTACATTTAAAGACTTTATTCTTTACTATCCAGGTATAACTCGTTGTTATTTATATTTAACTTTAAACTTAAAATTACTTAATTAAATGATGTAAAATGGTTTGAGCTCCAAGGCTGCTGATTAACTTAATGCATTAAGTCTAGAGTTGGATTATTTATCACGATGCTTTCCTTATCTGTCAAATGTCGAGAGATTTTTTTTGCTTATCGCTTATTAGCTGTTGGTGTTAGATATGAATACTTCTCCGTGTCATTAACAGCTCAATCGTTCATGTACAGAATTACGATGTTGTGGTGTTTTACACAACTCTGATTAGAAATACACAAGGGATTAATTACGAGGAATTTAAAGAAGCAATATCTGCAGTCAAGTGTGATTCTATACATAGCCATACTTTTGTAGTATTCTCAGATCAAATTGGTTTCCGGACAGGCTTTTAGATAGAATAACCCTCGAACAACAGCAGGTTCGGTCCAATAATTTAAGATAAATTGTGTGAACTAGTCCGAATAAGAATTCTCTTTAGTGTGAAATAAATAAAGGAACAAACTATTATTTTGACAACAACAACAACAAAAAAAAACAAGTGATCGTACCCACTTGGACGAACTCTTTTCATTTCTAGCTTGTGTTTACCTTTGCTGTGTCTTTTTCTTTCTTTTTCTCAATTTCTGAAGCCCAAAACCAAGCACCATTATCTGAAAAAAAAAAGGTGAATTCTCTCACAAGATCAATTAGTGGAGAACTGAATTAGAAATCGCTTTTAAATTTAGGATGAAAACTCAATTTCTTTGCCTATGTGACATCCATATCTCATGACCCCTTGTTCTTGGACAGTATTGTTCGACTTCTCCCCTCTCCCTGGTTAACATCATAGTCAACCAGCAAAGTGAATTTCAACATGATCTAGTTTAATCCAGAATTATGATCATAGGCTAGAACATTCCAGCGAGTCAAATAGACTCTCTCTCCTAAGAGAACAGAGAAACGAAACAACTAGAACAAAATACAGTTAACGACTTTTTTGGATCACATGCAATCGCCATGACAGTGCAAAACTATAATAATTAAAACTTAAAAATAATTCCATATTACTAAAAGTAGGAAGCTCATGGTATGCAGGCATATCACACTTTTAAATTCACCATCACTTTATACATAAGTAAGAATCTAAGCGACATCTGTTGACACGGTAGAAAAATATCCAGAGTTGTATCTTGAATGTCTGTCAGATAAAATGTTCTTTTCCGCAAGGTATTGCGAACTACTCCCGAACTATCATCGCTTTCACTTTACTAAAATCATCCATCAGGTTTCAGTATTAAGATAAGAACATGCAGGACAAAATACTTTCATGAGGTTTTACACAATATCAGCTACTTGAATTATTCGAGCTTCTAGGATCACCAATTAAAGTTTTTTACTCTTAATTATCCATTTAAGTTGTGAATTTCGAAAAATATTTTCCCTATATATATGTTTTTCTGTGTGAAATTTAATAACATATAATGCTAGATTTACAGATTTTTTAGCTGTATTGTTCCTACTCCTTTTTGTTTTAATTTGATTTTTTTTCGTTATGGATCACATAACCAATTTTGATTTTATCTGAGGTGTCGACAAAAAGTGTGTAAGAACAGGTATCACAAAGAGTTGAGTATTAAAACTTTTTCTAGCGACGGTTTTCCTGACGATTATTATTAGGATGTGTTAATAAAAAATAAGTTAAATCTGAAAACTGATTATTGGAGATTTGTTTTTCAGTTGATTTAAGCTTCAACAAATAAGTATATTTCTTAAATGCATTATACAATAGTTTAACAATGGTTTAATAAATAAGGACAATTCTTTAACATTTAATTTCTTTATGTTATTGACTACTTTTAAAAGTACATTGATTACTCTGATAAAAGTTTATGTAGACTAATAAAGATAAATATCAGAAATATGAAAGCTCAAAGAAACTTCTTAACGCCATCTACTGGAAACTGTAGATTTAATAAAATAAATTTCATAATGATATATTTTATGATAACTTATTTGACAAAATACTCTGATAGATAACAGTTGATCATCTGTCAAATTTCTTGTTTCAATTACACTGTGAAAAAAAAAATAAACTTAACGACTGTTACCACACTTAACAGATGGCGCCACAATATTTCTTTCTTCTTTTTTTCACCATGGGAACAACTATATATTGTCACAAGAATAAGAATTGTAGTACTTATTTCTCATTTATTTATTTTAATTACAATTTAGCTGAGTTTAGCACTGGTCAAAAAGCACAGGCTTTCCTCCTCCAACGACGTAGTCTCGTCGTAATGTTTGCCAGTGTCCAGCAACAACAGGTAGACAACAATCACTTTCATTTTATATCTTATTATTATTATTATTTTATATTAAACACTGAGCACCTATTGTAATAAAGATTATTTTACTACTATTACTTCTACTGCTGTTATACGCTTAATGAGTTTGACACAGGATCTCGTCCCTCCAATAATCACATTAAAGTTCTACTAGTAATAATGCCAAATTCAATTTGATTTAAGTAGCATGTACTTTCTGCACATTACTTATGCCCTTATTTGACGCTTATGCTTCCGCCCTCTTTCCTCCAGTTAACCAGTGTGACCTCGGTTCCTTCTTGTTTTCCTGTTTTCTCATTCTACATGCTATTTGACTGACAAAATCATTTAGTGATCCTATCAAGTGGTCCTCTTTCTCATTGAATGATATGCCGGTTTGACCTGGAATATAGGTCATTATCAGATAAGCCTTCTAGTCTCTCAGAGTTTTACCTATGTTCTTTGGACAAAACCTGCTTCAAATTCCGTGATGAGGTTTAAGGTGTCTGTCAAGAGTTGATCTTGTCATTATCTTCACTGTTACTGGTCAACTAGTCCAGTGTGTCCTTGTATGCTTAACATTCTAGTCTGAATAAACTGAGTCGTCCAGTTTTTGCTACTGACCATGCAGTAACGTTTCTCCTGACCGAGTCATCTGTTGTTAAGATCAGTGTTAGATTCAGCTCGTATACCCATTCCATAACTTTGATTGCCTTGACCAGTGCAGACTTTCCCTTCACATCTTATTGCTAGTATTCATTGTGTTTGATTTAATGTCATTTGCCTGGGCCCACTTAATGCTCTTGATGTTTTCTAGTTGTTATAAATATAGGACTTTCTTGTCTTTAGTGACCCATGACTGGACGTTATTATTGCTTTGCCTGCCTTCTATTTCAAGTGCTGGTATAGTGGATAAGATCTAGTTGTTGTTGCTCTGAGTAATATCTGGCTGGTTATAATCATTTGTCATATAGTAATGCTACTCAAATGAAGCCAAAAGCACCACGCTACATGGTGCATGTTTGTCTGGCTGCTTCTGTTACTTTTCTCGTGACTGCACTCTTCACTCTTTGTAACTTGGCTTTCACTAAATTTGTTACTGGTGTACACGAGTAGATTTCGTAATAAATTCTGGTCATGAATGTTGTATGATGAGGCTCCTTTACTGCACGTTTTGGTCTCCAGCATATTTCAGAAAGGTTAAACTCTTCAGTAATTTCTCTCTCTCTCGGGTGATCAGAATGTGACAGTTCTTATGGGAACTCTTCTGTTTGTGTATATTAGCAAGAAGAGAGAGGTGTCTCTGTGAGATCTGGAAGTCAACAGCCAACACGCTCTATCTGTTCGATGGACATTTTATCATCTATATTCCACTGTACAGGCTTTTTCTGCTTCTTGCAGGCCCTCCACTATTTCTACTGCAGTGTGCTAGAGGCTTGCAACAATTATATTGTCGACATATATATATGTATATGGGGGTCACTCCTGAGTCATCCATTGCACTGGCCAGATCAGCTGTGTGTATATGTTGAAGAGAACATGACTGGGGATTCTAGTGGCAATTTCAACTGGCAGTAATTACTTTTTAGCATACCCAATATCTATTATATGAGAATGTCCGACATTCTCAGAGATTTTACCTTTGTTGTCAAAATGCCAATAACCATTTAAATGTAGGCATCTTCAAGGTAAAGTAGCACAACAGCACAGTGCTGTGATGTGTGCATATATTGCTGGGTATTGTGTGTCGTTGACTCGACATTTGAGGTTGTGGATATCTTTGGTCTTTATCTACCACCTTGGTAAGCGAACGAATTCTTCCCTCTGAGTCTTGTACAAGTGTTTTTGATGCTACCTTTTCCATGAGCTTTAACCATGTATTGGACATTGCTATTAGTCTATGTTTCTTAAGTGTGCGATGATGGTCTTTGAAGGACTTGGAAAACAATGACAACGAGTATTCTTTGAGGTCCTTCTCTATTTTACCCCCGTCTTTGACCAATTAAATATTTCAGCTAGTTCTGCTTTCACTTCCAAGAAGAGAGTTTCGATTTGGCGGTATTTTAGACCATCTGGGCTTGGTACAAAATCCCTGTTTATTGCTCGAAGAATTCTTTCCAACTCATCTACTGTCACTGACGATCCCGACCGTGGGTCAGCTCCCTGTTGAATTCTGTCATTTATTTCCTACTATGCCCAGCTCGGGAGGGTGGGGGGGGGCTTCTCCTTTTCTTGTAGCTGGCTGTTATGCCTCTTTAAGAAGGCTTTACATTTTTCTTCATCAGTTCTAAGACACTCACTGATGGGCCCTTAGATATCCCGTGGCCACACCAAACATCCATTTGATATTCTTTGCATAATTTCTGCCAGTTTCCAAAATTGGTTCTGTATACTGGAATCTGCTGGATCACGTTGCTGACAGAAATTGTATCTTATTGCATGCGTACTTCTCAAACCTTTCTTCTGGAATTCTGAAATAGTTTTAATGAATTCTGCTATCTTCTGACAAATTCCACGTTCTCCTTTAATACGCCTTTTGGCTTCAGTGCATGCTTTACTGTCTCCAATGTTCACTGTCCAGGCTTGCTCCACTTCTGCTCTTCCATTTGAGGATTTTGTGACTACTATACTTACTTTACTGACTCATTTGTTCTTTATCCACGACCATCCTTCATTTGTTCACGGTGGTTTTGGATCCTATACTATATTCGAAGCCGACGGTCTAAGTGGGTTTTCAAGACGAATCGTTATTGGTTACATGCATGAGTATGGACTTGTTGTCACTGCCTAATAAGGCAATAACTTCTAGTTAAATTCAAAAAATGCAGCAGGTGTAACAAGGGTAAGATCATTGCCTGAGTCACATTCTTTCTCTTTTTCCGTTATTCTTGTGAGGTATCGTTATTGGCTACTCTTTTTTTTATAATTTCCAATAATATCTTTAGTAAAGAAGTTACTAATACGTTTTTCTTCTGAAGCAAACAACAATTACTGATAGCAAAATAAAAAAAAAAAACGACAATGAGCACTTTAAAAACTGCCAGTGATGACCACACTGAAACTGAATGTTTTTGATAGATGGCGAAACAGGTAAAAGAATGAAATTATTTAATATTTTGTCGTTTATTTAGCATTACAATATAAAATTATACTTGAACAACAAACATTTAACAAAGAACGTTTGTCTTTAGTATATATGGATGAGGTGCCAACGACTGGGCTTTCGTTTTTTTTTATAATCCAAAAGAAATTCCCTAAAAACCGTTGATTTACGTCTCGAAACATGAGATAGGGAAGAAAACAGATATAGCATAATTCTAAAAATTCTGTTTTGCCCCTAATTAACACCCCCTATCTAATTATCGCCCGCCCCCGGTATTTTTATAAAGCTTACCTTGTGTGGCAGCAATAGTAATCCAACATATAATCCACTTTTATTACCGTAATTGTGATTTGAAAAAAAAAAAGAGAGAGAGGGAGAGAAGAAAACAATCATACACACACTTATTAGCATTGAAATCAACAAATCACATGTGAATAATAGAATCCGGAACTGCACAAATACTATAATTAGCGCCCCCGGCGGCGTTAATTAGGGGCAAAACTGTAATTAACAGATAGTCTTATACTTGTGCTACAGATAAAATATATATTGACTTAAAAGCTCAACTATTTAACTACAATAATGTGTTTTGTTGAAAAAATGTCGTTTTGTGAAAACTGTCGTCAAGTTAGATTCATAGTTCTTTGTATGTCATGGAATTAGGAGAATGATGGACATAACAGGTCAAAGTTCAAGAAGTGATACTTTGAAGATATATGGAGGAGGCGTAATTCAGCAGCTGAATCTCATAAGATGGTACCGGTGATTTAAAAAAAAACTGTCTGGCAGAGTATGTTTCAAGTCAGGACTTTCAGGCAGATTTACTGTTATTTCTATACCGAGAAACTGTATTATCGATTCCTGAACATTTTCTTTTGCAATAGATATAACTGAGTTTGGAATTTTGTATAAATTGTGAATAGAATCTTATCAATTTGTTCGACAAAACATAATAACACTAACATGAAATAGTGCCTTACACCACATTCATTTACTTTTTGAGATTCTGTAAAAACTGTCAGCACTTACTAAGTGCTCTATCGTTCTCGAATATTTTAAGGGATATGTTTCCAAAATTGTAGGAGTCGACCGAAGGTTATAGCCTCGCACGATTACGATGCGTCATTGTTACTGTTATCGTTCTAAGCATTTAGTTAAATAAATTTCTTTATCGGGTAATCTCCTTCACGTTTCATCTTCTCTCACTTGCTATATTTGTCGTCATTCTTGCGGACAGTTCCGGATCATATCAAGGCATTTCTTTCGAACAGTGAGGCTTATCGAAGTTTAACTTGCTTTTCACACACACACATATAATGTGAAAGTCGTCGCTGATATCTATTTTTGGGTGGTATTCATCTCTATTTTCTTTGTTGCTATTTTTTTCAAGATCTTACAACCCATGTTTCATCGAAACTTTTTGCCGTTATGCTTATTTGTTGTTAATTTATCCTGTTAACACGTATATTTCGGTGCCTCTCTTATACAAGCACGTGACCTACTAAATAACTGCCTTCATTAACAAACCTTGACGTTCTTGTTTGAACTTGAGATTTCACTTTGAAAAATCAACAAAACTCACCCCAGTGAAATAAACCGTCGATATAGTTCATCTTTCATTTACGCTCTTCTCATCGTGTTGAATAGTCAGTTTATCAAGTGTGATCTGTTGAGTACCAATTCCAAACACGTTAACGATAACTTTTCCTTTATTTTAGACTTAATATTCTTAACGAACTTTGTTTGTTTTAAGCATAAAGCTGCACAGTAGACTATCTGAGTTGTGCCTACGGAAAGGATTTAACACCAAATCTTAGCGTTATAAGCCTTTAAGTTCACCGCTGAGCCAACTTGTTTGAAATTTATTTTATTTTTATTGTAAGCACCGAAATTAATGGTTTAATAGCTTGTGTATTCTGTACCCAGAATATTTTTATTTATAATATTCATTGCTTCTGGTTAAATGCTTGTTTGTTTGAAGTTAAGCACAAAGCTACGCAATGGGCTATCTGTGCTCTGCCCACCACGGGTATCGAAACCCGTTTCTAGCGTTGTAAGTCCGCAGACATGCCGCTTTGCCACTGGGGGGCATGGTTAAATGAATACCATTAAAGACGTATATCGGAAGATATATAATATAACAGACACAGACTATATCAAGACACACACAAATAAATTAATTTAACTTATCTATTCTCAAAAGAAGAAGCATCCTAACACTGTAGACCCACCTAATCATCCCGAACAAATTTAAGTAAACGAAAATTACCAATTCTACTACCAGATAAAAGGAATGCCACGGTCGAAAAGCAATACATCATAAAACTTTAAACTCTAGTTAAAGATGGTCACTACACGACTATTAAATCTAACGTAACCGGTAACATAGAGAATAAAATTAACTAACTCTTCAAGAAACCGGATTTCGATACCAGTGGTAGGTAGAGCACAGATAGCCCATTGTGTAGCTTTGTGCTTAACTTCAAACAAACAAACAAACTCCTCAAAAAACATCAGAAAAAAAACTTGGAAAAGACGTGGTCAAATAAATAATAGTACACAACAGCTCCCCCCCCCTCCCACACACACATCTATAGTTTCCCTAAAATTTACAAACAGGGCTACCCTCTCAGTTCCTTTCCATAATGCACTGCATAGATTCACTATTAGCGAAGTATCTGGTAAATGTAATATTACCATTAAACGTCCTTACATGTTAACAACTCAGCTATCTTTGGAAGGATTATAAAAGCAGTCTCGAGAAACTAACAATGGTCAGCTTTGACATATCCAACCTCTTAATAAATCAAGCTATCCTAACAGTGTAAAGACAGGCGTCATAGTTTCCAGACTTGTAATACTGAAGAAGCTACGAAGAAAAAAAATCATGACAACCCTCCTGAACAATGGATACTTGGAACACTTGATCGAGAAGAAAATAAAGAAGACAAAACCAATGATAAACAAAAAGAAAATTACAGACACACAGCCATATTCCCCCAGGTCAGAGATCCCTCTGAAAACACACAAAGGATATCAAACAACACAAAATGAGAGCAGTATTTAGAAGCCACAACACAATCACAATTGGTCTACATCTGGTGTCACACCAAACCACCTATAAAGACTCAATAGAGAGAAGACCTCTATCTACAACATCCCATGTGAATCTGGATTCCAATACATTTGGAGAAAGCAACAAAAGTTACATTTTAGGAACATAATGTACAAACAAGACTCGGTATTACACATCTATTTGTAATAACCTATCATTCCAGAAAAGAAGACCATACAATAAACTGGAATAATACTAAAATAATACGATATGAACCAAACGTGAGAAAAAGAAAGATAAAACTAACATTTTACATTCACCTAACCGATAACATACTCAGTCAGTACAACATAGAAGTCAGCAAACCTCCTGAAAACGTTCAAATAGTTAGTTGATTTAAGTTCTTGGCGGGGAACACCTGAGTTGAGGGGACTCTCACCTGAATGCTATCAATAACACCCTGAATCTTATCTCACTACTTACACAGGATTTCTCAGGACTCTCCTAACAAATGTAGTTTGTTTGTTTTAGCGAAAAGCTACACAAAGGGCTATCTGTGCTCTTTACCGAGAGGAACTGAGTCTCGGATTTTAGCGAAATTAGTTAGTAATTAATATCTAGTTATATATACGGATTAATTACTAATTTATAATGACACTTAGGTCATCGTATAGGCAACTAACCATGGCGAAAACGTAACTAATTAACGGAAATACATTAGCAATTGAACTGCAGCAATTTCTTTGTTATAAGTTTCAAAAGTTAATCATCAGTTTGCTAAAGTTTCACTTCTTCTAGCTATTAATGTGTTTTATGATAATAAAAATTTCCAATTAGACCTATTTTTCGGTCTACACACTCTAAGTATGAACACAATTCTTGACAAGTTTCCTACTGCTGGTAATATCCAAATATTTTAACAACAGAAGCCAAGCTAATTAAACACTTCATTTGTATTCTTCATAAAGCTTATATTACGGTTCATTAAAGCTCTTGCTCATGTTGATGACACTGATACACAGGCTTACACACAGAATGTAAAGTGTTATATCAATCAATTTATTAATATTTATTTCTATCATGACATTTCATGCGTAGTGCTATGTATTCCTGGTGGCGTAATGTGATTCTAATAACTAGTGAAGAAGAGGTTCATGTCTCCCGTATTTGAAAAACAAGTGAATAATTTTGTTATTGTAATTTCCAGACACTCTTCAGTTAAACGTATTGTTTTTCTTGAACTATTTGCATAAATTGGAACTCATAGTTACAAAGAATGAGGGGTTCATTTGTATCGGATCCCAGATCTAGTACCTTTTTGTCTAATAGAAAAATGTTATTCAATTTGCAGACGAAGTATATGGTACATTTGCTTTGCGCCTTCTCTATGTACCTATATATCAATTACCAGTTTTATCTATCTATAGGTGTTATACTTTTGAACTCCTCCCACAAATTCTTGATAGAACGAGTTGGAAGTTTTGCGTGTCGACTCTTGACCTTCACAGAAAATAGACAAAGGATTTTCACAAATAGTTCTGAGAGGAGATACCAAGAATGGTGAGTTACGAGATTTTGGGACTTTCGGGTTTGACTGAGTCAATTTACCTGAAAATTAGTATTAACAAATCTAGAGCTCTTCAAAACAATAATGTAAATTCAGATTTTGAAAAATTTTAAAGTTGAACCTTGATATCCCCATATTAAAGGAGTTTCGGGACTCTGAAGCCTAGTGATATTGTTAGCCTGGTGATTATCATACGAATATGACTGAGAGCTTGCTATTAAAACACGTGTTTTTTATCATATAACTAACTATGTGTATCATGTTTGAAAAGTGACTAAAATCTAAGGAAAATTAATAGAATTTGATGCATAACTTCAAAAATGGGAGCTGAGTGTTCAAACCCTTTATATATGCCTTAGTGAGTCTAAAAGAACAGGAGTTTCCTTTCAGAGTATCAGCATATCTCCATACATATAATCAGACGTGAGAAGTGACTTTAGAGAGGGTGTGGGTGAGCCTCATTCCCACGGACAAAACTTGATGAACATTAGTCGGTATTTAAGGTTTTAATCTTTCTGACCTCGTTCCTACGCTGTTTCATTGGGTACTATTAAAGTCATTAATGATCCTTGTGGCATCTGTTTTAGTATATACTCTGTGAGATGGATCTTCTTGAAGACAATTTAAATATGGTGATTGGTTAACTCATTAACACGACTACAGCGACATCTGTATAGGAAATGTGAAAAAGCAAAGACAAAGACTACAGAGATGGAGAGAGAGAGGGTAGGAATGATCAGAAACCTGTACCCCTGTATTGTTAGTCTGATGATTATCGTACGAATATGACTGAGAGCTTTCTATTAAAACATGAATTTTTATCATATAATCATGTGCATCATGTTTGAAAAGTGTCTTAAATCAAAATAAACCCAATATATCTGTCTTAATTTTGTTGTTATAATTTTTCTGTAAGCTTCCTATACCTTTTCGACTTCAGTATGTTTTCTTTTTCTCCCCTGTCTGTCCTAAAAGTGATCTCGGTCCAGAATTCTTCTGTAAATTCTACATCTCATTTTTGTAATTCCTATTTTAAATTTCTGTCTTTTTCTTCTTGACCTTCTTTTAATTCCATTTCGTCATGTCTACTCTGATGTTATCTGAAGCAGATTCACTAAGCATGTTGAAATTCATTGATTTCACTATTTTGATTGAACAAGCTGTGAAAAGTTAAATTGTGTTTTTGTTTTTTTGTGAATTTCACCGTTTCAGCTTTGACTTACACCTAACTTTTGCATTTTGAATTATATCAACTCAAAATGGCATAACAGATATTCGATAAACATTTAAAGTAACTAGTGTTAATAACGTTAAAACTAAAAAAAAAAGTTAATGTAGCTATGGTGGATTAATCATTAAAACGTTTGTCTAACACAATGGCCAATAATAGCCTGTATGTGGACGTATTGATACGTTACAAATGTAGAAGTTAAATCTTCACGAAAGAAAATTATAAACAAAAATGTGAGTAGTAAAATATCTACGGGTAAAGGCAAAAACATCTCTTAAAATTTGTAATATTGGCCAAATGCTCTCTCAGATTTTCAAGAATTAGTATAAGAGTGATGAGAGACTAGACATTTTGGAGGACTAAACATATATAGTCTCTATGCCTTCCTGTACCCATTAGGAGCAGTATGTACTTCTGATCATTTGTTTAGATAGTCTTTTAACACTAAGACGTATTTTCCCCATAGTTGCTCTGAAGTAAAGTACCTATCACATTGACAGCCTTTTTTTCAAGTGATGCTCCAGAACAGTATTGCTGAAGTTGCCCACTCAAACATTTTTACTCATAGCACAGTTCTTGTGATTTATATAAACCCTCAACAGATTTCTGGCATCCAACCCATTAGATGCATTCTCTTATCTTCTCTAACGTCTTTTTTTAACACCTAAGTGTTCAGCTGTTGGAAGGTTGTGGAGATGGTGGATTGCTTCAGATTGTGGTGACCGTGAGAGTACCAACTGAAATTGTAATTTCTGTCTACTTGTATCTTCCTATTTTTCATAACAAGCTTTCTCTTAAACAAAATGAATCTCACTGTGTTCAGTACATCTTAGTCTGTGGGCTGTATAACTAAGTAATTGGCTTAATACTCATATATTTTGCCTGCGAATTTTCAGTTACAAGGCAAATAACAGTTTACAAGCTAAATTAACTTGATTAATCAAGTTAATTCAACTTGTAAACCGTTACATACCTTATAACTTAAATGAAAATGGTTGTCTTTTTATTGTTCATCTTTCTGTTGTGGGTTGTACCACATTAGTTTAGGTTCTGTGGTGTTGACCAATTCTAAACATATTCAGTATTTGTTGGGCATGTAAACACTCTTTATGCATTGACTGTATGCTCCTAGAAACTTGCCTGTCAATGAAACAGTATACATTTTTTGGGATTCAGCTAAGGGTTCTATTTTTAAACAACTAACTGGTTTTAGTCCATTATTAGTATCAATGGAGGTCTTCCTACGTGTGATTATATCATCTAGGTAGTAAGTACTGTATTATAGGGTATTATAGTTACAAAGAACTGCCACAACTAATTTACTGCAATAAAGGTTTCCTTATTTTAACTTGCTTCTTCAGCTTGTTAGTACCTGTATCCACTCTATAGGTCCAAAATTGAAAACATTTTGAATCAGATAAAGCGTCCAAAGAAGTTAACCCTTAGCAGTGGATAGGCATTCCTCTTTGTGAATTCATCCAACTTCTGGTTGTTCGTACAAAACCTTGGGGATTTATCCTTCTTCACAAGTGCAATAGGATATGCTCAGGAAGTAACACTCAATCCTCTTACTCATTGTTTTTTCAAGTCTTTTATTTTTTGAGAGCCAGACTGTTTTGCAACTGAGAATCATCTAGCCAACTAGCATGTTAGAGCTGCATTTCCAATATAAATGTTTTGAGATAATGCACTTGTGTAACCTAAGTCATGAAGTCCTCTATAGAAGTTATCTCGGTATTACATGAGAAAGCTATGTAATCTTTGGTGCTTATGAGTTGTAAGATCAGGTCTTCACAGCTATAATTCTACAGCTCTCGTAAATGAGATGGTAAGCTCCCCTTACGTGAATATTTAACATCAGACTTCCTCATCCTGTTTCTAAGGCGATACTTCTGCTGTTCTTTGGTGTGGAAGTACTACTTGTACAACCTAACATTTTGCAATGGTCCATCCAGAATTGACTCATATTTCAGAATTTGTAGTGTTCATGCTCTAATGATGATATCCTTATATCAGATCCACAAAAGTCTTCCAACCAACTATCCCTCCTAAAAAAACGGGCGTGTTTGTTTCTATTTTTCTCCAGTCACTAGACAGGCAATTATTTCAAACAAATCCAGATATAATAACTGCTCTTCTTGTTGTCACTGATAGTTCGACCTCTGGTGTTGTAATTGTTCTGTAGTGTACAGAGATTTCCTAATAATAGACTGTGAAACTATTTGAAGCAAGACTAAATTCACATCCATGTTTTGCAAAAGGTCAATTTCCAAATTCAATCTTCCTCAATGTCAATTACTCACATAACATGTTGTGTAGAGAAGCTTTTCACAGTGAGGGTGACTTCCAATATTCGTCTTCCTGCATATTCCGTTGTAATAAAAAGTAGGCCTAGTATTCCTCAAATTGTTTCTTGTTTAACTTTTCCACTTTTAAATTAGATTTTTACAGGGGTTGTCCTTTTATATAACTTTACTGTTTGGGGTATTTTAAAACATTTTGATCAGATATACTTTTTGTTTTGACAAGCAATATCATTTACTTCTATTACTTTACTAAAGTTAAAAAGATACAAGGTTTCATTTTTTATACCATTATTGCAATTGAAAATTTTTAGTAACTTTTCTGGTAGAAACTCTTACATAGTTTTATTTATAGTCTCGTCTTGTTGCAGCTGTGTTGTGTCAACAAGCTTATGGAGCATGGAAACTAGTTTTATGTTCTTACACCTCTTCTAAAAAAGGAGTGGAGTAGTTATACTATATTATAGAATTGAGTGAGTAATATATTACATTATTACTTTAAAAATTTTAGCAAATCTTCTAGTAAAGGTTGCTACAAAATGAAAATGTAGTTTATATATATATCTAGATATTTTGTACATGGAAACTAATACTATGTCCATTTAATAGTCCTATTAGAAATTGTTTTACATTTTTATGTTAAATGTTCTGCATTAAGATAAACTAGCTTTTGGTTATATGTGTTATATATTTAATAAAACTGTCTTGTAAGATAAATTATTTTTATTGAAGCCTGAACACACTAGTTTAGTCCATTTAAGCATTCTGACTTCGATACTGAAAAAATGAGCAAGAAGATAGATTATAAAAACAGTAATTATTTTACCACTCTTTCAATACTTACTTCTCTTAATTTGAAAATATATAACTCATTCTAATATGGTATATTATTCTAAAATTAATTAAAACTAACATTTCGCCTGAAATAGCATTCAAGTTTCAGCTGTGAGGGGAAGCAATCAATATAGATAGGACGTCTTAGACCATTCCACTATTCCCTCGTCTCATATTATAAAACTGTCTCTAGACCTTTAACTCATCAGTTTGAGCATAGTGGCGGTAGAGAGTTCTTCACCAATAAAATAATCAAAGAAATTAATAAAAGATATTAATATATCCTACAGTTCTTAACTCTTAGCTCAATCTAATATCAACCAGTGGAATTTTGTTTTGTGCCAGTCCTTAGTTTACTATATGTTCTACTATTCTACAAGGAGAAGAACGGCAATAACAATAATTTTTACCACTTTTTAAATGTTTATTTATGTTAATATAAAACACAGATGAAGCTTCTGTTTTTGATTTCATATAAGAGTGTTTGTTTAGATCTGTTCATGGACATAAGAATAGTGACATTCCAACATTTGAAACAGCTGTGGTAATGCTCTAGAGTTGGCCAAAAGTTTGGTCCTGTATATAAAGTCACAGCAGGGTTCTCCATCCTCCTGTCTTCTCTGGAGTCACTAACGTGTCTCTAAATAAGTGTGAGTGAACAAATAAATTAACGAAGGTTTTCTAAAGTACGAAAAAATATTGCATCTTTAGAAAAATGACTGAATTATATCGAGCATCTCCGTAGATCTTTCAACTGATATCTCTTGGAGATCCCTTGTCCTTCTGGCTGTCCCTTCTCAGACGGATTATCTATTTTTGGAGGTTATGTTTCACACCTGAGAACTAATATCCCATACACACACGCACACATTCATCCATGTTGATAGACTAGGATTCAATGGGATAGGGAAAGCATGCCCCCATTAATGCTTTGTCCACTTCCCCTGCCATCAAACGTTCAGAAATTGAGGTGTTGAAGTCGTGTTAGTAATTTGGGGTATAGACTTCGCCGTTGGTGTTGAATAGGACTTCTTCTTTACTTTACTGTGCTTAATTTTTCAGAATATCTTTCTAGGATGTAGAAACTTGTGATACTCTTGGACGTGAAGGAAGATCTTCTCCCTCTTCTGTGCAATGATGTAGCTACCTTCTACTGGACATTTGAGTTTCTTAACTGAGGGAATGGTGAAGGATCCTGTTGTGATCAAACGTTTTGGAAGTGTCACTGGATGCTGGATCATTGGAACTGTGTCGTTACCTCAATGCTGCATTGGTAAACTGTCTACAAAGTTAAAGGTAGAACTGAATCAGGAGCCAACAGTTGCTACTCCACTTCCAGATTTCCCTATTGCAGATATGAAATTCCTGGGGTGTCATACTTTTCATTAAGGAGGAAATCTTCCTTCATCTTTTCTTCAGTAGTGCGTTATTGAGTGAGTACATAAAAATATTTTTTTATAATGTTTCATCTCTAACAAGCAAAATATGATCTTGTCTTACTTGAAAGAGACGAAACACCATAAAACATATAATAGGTTTTTATCTACCAAACTGAATCTGCATTTGAAAGTATATTTGAGTCATGGGTACCTCTAAAAAAGTCTTCTTTAATCTTATAATTGCAATACAGGTAAGACTATCTCTGATTATATATTTAAGGGTTTGTTTGTTTTTATTTGTTTGTTTTTAATTAAGCACAAAGCTACACAATGGGCTATCTGTGCTCTGCCCACCGCGGTTATCGAAACCCGGATTCTAGCGTCGTAAGTCCGCAGACATACCGCTGTGCCACTGGGGGCATATTTAAGGGTAAAGATAACCAATGGTTATGAACGAAACTTTTGTAACAAATGTTAGGGCTGAAAGCCCCCAAATTACCTCAACTTTTGACAGGCTAGAAGTTCAGCTAGCAAGCATATGTTAAATATCACAGCCACTCTGGCCAGAACCCAAACTTTTCTAATAAAAATTCATTAAACATACACGCCATTTCTTACAATAAGAGTAGTAAATACATCCACCTCTCACCTGTTGCAAGTATTTGGGAATGTTCAATCCACCAAGCTTCTATGGAACCCTGCACATCCACCTACAATATCCACACGTATACTATAGCCTTAGCACTTTGCAAGTAAAGATGTCTCACATACACGTGAACATCTTCTGCCATTACCTTGCTGCTAAGGCACAGTTTTGATTTCAATGGGAAAGTGAGGTAAGAACTATAAACTGTTTGCTTACTTCAGTTACAGAAGGTAAGCCTACTACTTCACCAATGCTTCTAATCTTGAAGGAGACATAAATTATTTGTTCACAACATAAACTTGCTTTCTAACACAAGCTAAATATACTCTGATTATTTAAATAAATCCAGGTTAAAATTAATGTAATTAAAAACACAATATTATATAAAAGTTGAGAACATTATATTAAAGCGATTTTGAATATGCAGATCAGCAAATCATACGACAAACATGGATGATCTAAAGTTGTGGTAGAAAAGAATGTATTAGAACTACATTTTGACATTCTTTGGTGATTTTAGGTAATGAACACTCTTGCGTCACACTACCTACATATCGTGAAAATGTGTTTATATCTGAGATTTAGAACTTCAACATAGGGATATCCCTTGTGCTTAATGGCATAGGAAAACAAATGAATATGGATCAACTTGGGTATTAGAACCACCCACAAAGAAGCCAGTGGCAAAAGCTGTGCATGTCTCCTAAACACCAGTATGCAATACAATCAAGAACAATCTTTTTTTTTCTTTTTCTTTGGAAAAGCGACACAAGTCATGGATACACTAGTTTCTTGCATGAAATGTTTGCTCAGCTGTCACATATCTTAAGCAGATGGAAAATTAAATAGGTTCTCATGCTATTTCATATAAAGACATATCGGTCAAGTTGGCAGATGAAAAACATGGATTTCTGTCTGATCAAACTTTAAATGGGCACTGGAAATCGTCGTTTTCGTTCACTAGATGGTAAAAAGTCTGCAGGGAGGAAGGTGTGCTTTAGCTTTAGACATTACAGTCTTATGATGGAAACTACATTGCAAGGCTATTTTCAAGATGCGTGGTCGTCAGATAGAGCATGAAATAGACTGTAACAAAGAATTGAGGCTCCAAAATAGGTTTCATATAACGTGCTCAATATCTGTAATACCTCAAATAAATGCATTTAACATTAAGTTTGTGTATAATAACAAATCTTTGAAATTATATGAAGTTAAACATTCTGTAATATCTTAATATTTAGAAATAGTGCAAATAATTGAATCAAATTAATTTATTAATAAAATTTAAGTGAAATTGATAACCACACTATGGCTTCTTTCATTCTGGATGCACCAATAACCGTGATTTCACAAAGATAGAAAATATATGAGTACTCCAGATTTCACATCTGCAAAATATTCTTTAAACGACTTCAATGAAAACAATGAGTCCCTCTACTTTCTCATTTAGTATGTATTTCTCTCAGTGAAAAACTAGGTGCTTACAAATATTTCAACTTAAGACTAAACCAAGCACATCCTTTATCAACATGAAGTGAACACCTAACACATAATGTTTTTCTCTCATTGTGGTCTGAACTAATTACTATAGTCTTCATCAAACAAATACACATCTCAGTATCCAGACCCAATTCTTTATCATTATTTATATGAAAAATCGTACTCTTATATATTTTTACTTTATGTACATAATTAAATGTAAACAAATATACACATTATACAAGGTATATATTAACATAGACACCCACATATCAAACAAAATGTTACATATATTGAGGAATACATATTTGCATCATATGATATTTTCAGCAGCAACTTTGATACCATACTTGTATTATTTTTGAATTTCGCGCAAAGCTACAC
>NW_013665981.1:220789-226824 GCF_000517525.1 Limulus polyphemus | reverse complement strand
TACTCTTTTATCAACGAATAGTAGGATTGACCGTGACATTAGAACGCCCTCAGGGCTGAAAGGGTAGAGCATGTTTGGTTGGGACGGGGATTCGAACCCACGACCCGCAGATTGCGAGTCGAGCACCCTAACCACCTGGCCATGTCGGGCCCCTTTGATACCATAACAAACCACGTTATCAACAGTTTCTCTTCCCGTGTACTGAAGCACATATATGGCTTTCATGCGCGCATCTATTGAGTCAGAACAACATCAACTTGAATGATATCACGAAACTATAAATAATCACGGACATATATCTGCAGAAATGATCACTCATGCAACATTTCATCATTTAGTTCACATTTTGTGTTTGTCAACTACAAAGTAGTCATAGTCTAATGCAGCAGAAGCATTAGGAATAATAAGAAAAATCACTTTTGCCTCATAGTATAACAACCAATCCAAGTTTCATGCTTTGCATTCTAGTGTCACCAACATTTATGCAGTCCATACAAATTTATCATGCTGTGTTAAAGTACAACATCCTTACTGTACTTCAGAAAGACTGGTACAGATGTGCCAGACCCATAGGCGGGATCTTACACTATGATACACTACAAAGTTATGTGAGATAACGTGCAATATTGTTCAGGAATCTTTTGCAGGTAGATAAATAGCAACAGATGTTTGCAGCAATTCTTAACCTACGTCGTGGGAAAGCAAGGATTTCAAAGTCTTTTCAGCCTATTGATATCAGAGTTCCTAGCAATCGTCAACAGTCAAAGTCAATCATCCATTTTCTAAAACCTCTGACCACCTACGTTTTTCTAGCTGGGTTTATCTAGTGAGCAGAAATCATGCTATAACTCACCAGGTAGATAAAACAATTATCATACGACATCACCCAGCAACTCATTACCTGATATCCATCGACAATCATGAACGAAAGGGTCACAACCTTCTCTCATTCATTGATTTGTCAATTAATTAAACATTCTAAATATGTATGGAAGAGTTCATTCCAGCCATAATGATTTAGAGGCTGAAACTAGCATTTTGACCAATCATCGCAGCAGTCACATTGGTCTTCTACTAGGAATTCCTCATCTGACTCCTTTTGGACTCTCAGATACATACTGTTAACATCTTCCTATCAGCTGAGATCATACAACACAGAGCTCTCTAGACAACCTAATCATCTATCTCTGAATTCTGGAACACCATTTTTTAAGAAGCTAATCAATGATATTGAACTTTAGCTTTGTTTGAAGTCCTGGGGATAGCCCATTAATTTTGGCAACAAATGAGGCTCAGAACAGCTAAAAGATGTCGATGTTCCGCAGATGGTGACTTTAGTTTGGTGGTTTGTTCAGTATGCTTACATGCACCATACAGTCACTGCGGTACATAGTTTAGTCCACTGAGTTGTTGTGCATGAGATATGGACCAGCTCAATCATAACTAAGTTGTGTGAACAAACTGCAAGCACATACTAGATATATACTTAGCGCCATCAGACTCAAACATTCATCATCGTACAACCGTTTTCCCATTTTTTTGTGTACAACAACTTTACTACTGATGTTCAAATTAATGTATATCAACTATTGTAGAATATAGACATTCTGCATATTCCTGTGTACACGGATGTACATCTGCAGAGAAGGAGGAACATACAATCTAGACAAAAATGTTTGCATACTATTCCATATTGATGCTATTGCCTACATGTATGGGGTAGTTATTGAGTAAGTGCACGAGCAGTAACAGAAAAGGTAGAGTATGATCGGACAGGTACGAGTTATTATTCTGGTCTGTATAAGTTGTTTGGGCATTTGTTCGTCAAAATATACATACACATCTGTTTTGTATTCTTTCGTATAATCTTTTCCGCAACAGATCAACGCTTTGTGCTTGGTGTAGAGTCATGCCTCGTCACGTGCCAGAAGTTATAGAGCTTCAAATTATTCGACTCTACAGAAAAGGTATGAAGCAAATTGCCAGAAAATAAGGTACCCCAGTGTACTCTATCCAGAATCCTGAAACGTCATCGGACTACAGGAAGCGTTGTCTCAGGAAAATCTGCTGGTAGACGCCGAAAAACTACTGCCCAAAGTGACCATGTTTTGATCAGGTTGACACAGCAAGGTCGAAAGAAGTCTTGCAACACCTTATAACAGGAATGGCATGAACACATTCATTCCAGGGTATCCAGAAGAACGGTGAATAGAAGACTGATCAAACAAGTTTATTTTGCAAGAAGGGCTATCTACAAATCTATATTAACCAGAATTTACCGCCATCACCATGTTACTTGGGCAAAACAGTATGTCAACTTACAGTTAGGACACTGGCGACATGTGATCTTTTCAGATGAGTCATGTTTCTGGTTTGTTAAAGCTGATGGTAAGACTTGTGTTCGTCGTTTACCTGGAGAACAGATGACGGAAGACTGTCTTTCACATAAGGAACACACAGGAGGTGATGCAGTACATGTTTGGGCAGTTATTCATCATGATGGAAAACTGCTCTTCATATTCTCCAGGGAAACGACAATGGTGCTTCCTACAGGTATCACACGAAGAAGATATTTCTGCCATATGCTAGGAGAAGGTTTGGCAATAGCTTTGTGTTACAGGATGACAATGCCACTGCCCAAAGTGCGCGTATTGTAAAGAGGACATTACAAGATTACTATGGCCAACAACGTCTCCAGATTGTAATCTCATTTAGAATTGTTGAGTAGAACTGAGCCAGAAATTGCTAACCACGACCCTAAATAAGCTACTTTAGCTGAGTTGCAGCGCCTTCTTGTGACAAGTTGGGAGGAAAACACGGTGTATTACATCAATAACCTCATCGATAGCATGGCACATCATTTTGGGGAGGTTACTAGAGTACAAGGAAGACCAACCAAGTAGTGAATGCTTGCTATAAACTGATATAAGGTTACAGATGCTATTTATAATGCCCCTCAATGGCACAGCGGTATGTCTGCAGACTTACAACGCTAGAAATCGGGTTTCGATACCCATGGTTGGCAGATTACAGATAGCCCATTGTGTAGCTTTGTGCTTAACTTCAAATACACAAACAAACAAAGCTATATATAATAATTTGATGTTATATTTTGTCATTATATATGTTTTGGTAAGGCTTTGTTGTGATAGGTGAAATGTTGAATTACACACCTTTCTACAAGTGTCTGATAAAATTGTCTACTATTCAAATAAATAGTTCATAATGTCCATAGAACCTGTCTCATTATACAAATTACATATGTAGATGGTTAATATAATATGCATTTCTCAGTTTGACAGTGCTAAGTGTATGTGTATTCCATCGTAATAATAATAATGATATTATTTGTTACAAAATATGCAAACATTTTGGCCAAGGCTGTACATGAGATTCAAGTTTTGAGTGAATATCAGAAACTTTGGAAAAAAAACAGTCAATCATTGCTTAGTTATTCAGTATGCAAACATAACATAATGTAGATGCTCATTTCAGTAAGTTTACTCAAAAGAACATGAAGTAGGTGCTCATTTGAGTCAGTTTATTTACAGTTCATAAACTTAGCAAGCATTTTCTTGGGAGTCAACTTCAGCCATTCAGTTAAACTGTCAGACTGAGAATGATATGGCAAAGTTTGTGTTTTCACCTATCCTAACACCTGATACAACTCTAAATAAAACTGGCAGTTGAATTTAGTTTCTTGAGCCATGGGGATCTCTTAAGGTATTCCAAATTATGTTATTCCTTCTTCATCAAACATATCAGCAATAGGCTGTTTAAAATATTGATCAACAGCAGATAACTTTTGGCCCACTTGAGGATATACTCAGTAATGACCAGCAAATATCAATTACCTTCATCAGTCTCTAGGACCAACTATATTCAGGGTGATTTTCTGGAAACAAAAAGAGTCTACAAATTATCTGCTGGTGTTTTTCCTGACATACATGGACAGTTTCACTCTATGCAGTTCACAGTATAGTATAGTGTCTACATGATCTCTCAACGTCTTTATATGAATGTAACCAGAGGAACAACTTATGCTCTAAGCATCTTCTTGGGAACACTTCCTGTAACAGTCTAACAAGAGTATCTTGGGATTCTTATTGTTCTATGAGGAACCAATGCGTTATGCTATTTATGACAGTGAAGCTGTCAGTTGGTGATCATTGTCAAACTTTGAAACAGTTTAAAAATCAGGATCAGTCACTAAATACTGCTGTTGGTTTATTTTTTGTTTTTGTTTTTAGCTTCATTGTCAATTTTGTGGCGACGAGTTTAATCTGTACTGCCACAAAAACAGCTTCAGTCGGAGATTAATTGCTCTTGTCAACTAGACAGTGCCTTATGAATTCACTTGGTAGGCCTTCAGCAAATTTGTCAGTGAGGAATTGACTCCTACAACATTACCATGTTTTGCACATTTGTGTTGGCTTTTTATCTCACTAATTAGAATCCTCCTTTCAAACATTCTGCGTACGTCCTATATACGTTTTGAATATGAAAAAAAAATTCGTTCAACTTTTAAATCTTTTAAATAATTTGAGCATTCAAAAATATTTTTAGCTGTATATTAATTTTTCAGGAATAGACGAAGAATAACCAGATAAATCATGACTATAACTTAAGTACCTACATTAGAGATGATTGGTCTTGTTGGACAACCTTCTTCGTATAGTTATAGTAATCCATGTAAAAATTTTGTATGTGATACAACAAGTCTAATCTTTTTATATTAATTTTCACTCAGAGTTTTTTTCTCTTTCTTTAGTTGACATTTTAGGTCGTCAAGAAATTAATGTCGTGTTTTGGAACACTTTCATTAACCATTAGTGTAGCCTACATAATGTGTAAAGTTTAGTATACTCTAATCCCTTATAGTGATGGCACGTTACGAGACACACATTTGACATGTAATGCTGTTTGAATACAAAAAGGGAAACAACGCCTCTGTCGCCACAAAGAATATCAAAGAAGTTTATGGAACTGTTTTGAACGTTCGTAAGTGTTAACGATGGTTCAGCCAATTTCGTTCAGGTGACTTTAGCCTTAAAAACTGTGATGGAAGGGGGCCGACATGTTGGAATTGATACTGATGCTCTGAAGACTCTTGTTGAATCTAACCCCAGACAACATACTCGTGAAATGGCCCTGAAATTGCAAGTCTCCCATGAAACAATACGTAAACATCTAAGGAATATGGGAAAACTACATAAAGAAGGTGTGTGGGTACCTCACGAACTCTCCCATGATCATCATTTCCAATGTATGAATGTCTCTTCTGGCGCGTAATATACGTGAATCATTTTTCGACAGAACTGTCACCGGTGATAAAAAATAGATTCTCTATGCGAATATTAAACGCCAACAACAATGGCTCAGTCCTAGACAAAAACTATTTACGACCCCCAAACCTGGACTACATCCGCAGATAATGATGCTTTGCATTTGGTGGGACATCAACGGAGTAATTCATTTCGAACTTCTCAGTCCACAGCAACCTATCAGTGCCGAGATCTATTATCGGCAACTGGAACGTTTAAATCAAGCCATTCATTAGAAACGCCCATCATTCATCAATCGGAAAGATGTTCTTCTTTCCCATGACAATGCACGTCCACATGTGGCACGTTTAATGCAACACAATATTATGGATTTGGATTGGGGATTTTTTCCCCCACCCCCCAGATATGGCACCATCAGATTACCATCTTTTTCGTTCGCTGCAACATCATCCTAATGGGAAAACGTATGCAAAAGTGGAAGGTGTTAAAGAGGATATCAACACGTTTTTGCTTTAAAGCTAAGTGACTTCTTTAACCAAGGCATTAACAACCTGATTGTAAGATGGAAAATCATCATCGATAAGAATGGATACTATTTCATTTAATAAGTGTTTGTTTGTACACATAAGTTGTTCGGGTTTTTTCATCTAAAAAACGACATTAAATTCTTATGCATCTTAATCTTTCTATATAGTCCAACGGGACTATATTTAACTTTACTAAACTTGCTCTTATTTCTTAAGATACTAT
>NW_013665981.1:216406-220768 GCF_000517525.1 Limulus polyphemus | reverse complement strand
GTAAACGACCCCATCATTTCATCAATCGGTAAAGATAGTTCTTCTTTCCCTACGACAATGCACGTCCACATGTGGTACACGTTTAATGCAACACAAGATTATGGATTTGGGTTGGGATTTTTCCCCCACCCACCATATTCTCCAGATATGGCACCATCAGATTACCATCTTTTTCGTTCGCTGCAACACCATCCTAATGGGAAAACGTATGCAAATGTGGAAGGTGTTAAAGAGGATATCAACACGTTTTTGCTTCAAAGCTAAGTGACTTCTTTAACCAAGGCATTAACAACCTGATTGTAAGATGGAAAATCATCATCGATAAGAATGGATACTATTTCATTTAATAAGTGTTTTGTTTTGATATATAAATTGTTCGTGTTTTTTTCGTCTAAAAAACGACATTAAATTCTTATGCATCTTAATCTTTCTATATAGTCCAAGGGACTATATTTAACTTTACAAACTTGCTCTTATTTCTTAAGATACTATAAACTTTTCTTTCACAATGTTTACTGTTAAGGATAAAAATAATACTATTTTTACTCGGTTTAAAAAATACAATTTTTTATTATTACTATCTAATGTATAAAATGCGCCAATTTCTTCTTTTTATTATAATATTACTAGTTTTCGTCATTATTTTATTAAAATATGAAAATCCCAAAACAGTAATCAATGTTCGAAGATTATGAAAATATAAGCAACATGGTAAAACCTGTTTATTTTTACCTATATATTTGTTCTTTTTAAGACACTGTACAGTAGTTGTTTCTGCGACTTTTGTATGTTTGTGCTGCTAGTTGATTAGTTTTATTGTATTAAAAAGCCTGTTAATTGTCTCGATTATGCAAATCTCCTGTTCTTTAAACAAAAGGAACTACAAAACAATAAAATTTTAGCTAAAACATATGCATCAGTTAAAATGAATAAATAAAAATGACCAACAATTTGGCAATTGTCAGCCGTCGTTTTCAAAGTCTTGCTAGTAAGGAACAATAGAATAATTGTATTTTTATAACATAACGAACACAGAATGTGAATTGTAAAGAAAGTCAAGGGTAATGAGACTTATAAACCTATAAGAAGCAAGAAAGAACCATGGATCACCACAAGTGATTTAACCCCTCAACACTCCAACAACAACAACAACAACAAAAAAGCGAAAGCTCCAGCTCTTTTATTCCCTTAAAAGTTCCACCATATTATGTCGAAACGGTTTTGGTTATTTCCATTGCTAGTGTTTGCTGGTGTAATAGATAAAGGTAGTTCGGCTTGTCAACTGAAATTCTAAAGCAATTGAATAAGACTAAATGGACTTTTGACAAGAAGAAAAGAACTATGTATAGTGTTTATGATAAGCCTATAATATCTATAGTGTAAATAATTTGTTGTACATACGTTTAACTTGTGCCAAATATATATATATTATATTGAAAACAAATGGAGTACGTGCTGTTCATTCATCGTTGAATTTATTGCCTAAAGTCACAAACACCTCCTGTAGAGGAATTCTAAGCCTAACAAAAACAACACAGTATATATTTATACTCCTAAACGTATACGTAAAAGCCTCTAACTGACAATTGGCCAACATAACATAACTTAGTTTCTGACAGAAACGAAAGTATAATGTCTGATTATTAAAACTCCCTTAAAAAAACAAAAAAAAAACAGTGAAAGTAGAAATGAAGCTGAAACACTACATGGTGAAACATGCCGAAAGGTGGCGGAAACTACAAACGATAGAGTCATATAAAAAGAACAAATCACAAAAGTAATAAACTTACATAAAGTAATTCTGCTGAAGGTATGTTTCAATGAAATAGTTGTGCATCTAGGATATTAATTAAAACTTCAGATGATTTTACTGGTCTTAACAGATATAACTCGATAGATCCAATGGGTCTGATGCTGGATACAGACAGAGTAGAAAGGATTTCATAATGAATGTAGAACTACATAGTGAATGAAGGAAGGCATTGAAAAAGTCATCAGGACAAAGCAGAAAGAACTTCATAGTGAACGTAGAAGTGTATAGTAAGCGAAGGAAGACATTGGTAAGGTCATCAGTGCAGAGCAGAAAGAAAGACATTTTAAAGATTGTCAGGACTGACTTGCAGATGGGAGGTAACTGAATAATTTGAGACAATAGACCGAAGTCGGGCTAAAAAGGTCATAATCACCTTGAGAATGTGGTTGAACAAATAAACCACCATGGTGTAGTCTCCAGCTCTTGATTGGAGCAATACTAACACCAGATTTAGCTTAGAAAATTACGCAATAGAGAAGAGGGAAATCCATCAATAATGAAAGGGGATATCATCATGACCAAGAAGGAAATGACAGTGTGTAATAAAAAAACAAGTGCAAGACAAAGTTCTTGAAAAAGGTGCTAATCCCGAAGAAGACTGTTCATAGTGTATGACAAACGGTGACAATTTTGAAACTCAGTGAAAAGTTAGGCAGAAACAAACAGATTGATAACAAAGAGAGAGGGAGAAATTTTGGCATACATTATGAAAGAAGCTAATAAAAGGAAGTAGCTCTCTACATTAACAGAAACACGAAAAACAAATGATGACAGACCAGCAAACACAATATTTTCTTCAGAAGTTTAGACCAGAAACGTGCAAGATCCATTTTTCGAGCTGCGATATGCCGCTGAACACGCTATACACTTGAAGCTATAGGGAAGTTATAATCGTGGTAGTCAATTTCGCTATTTACATAGCAGTAGCTGGGTAGGAAGTGGGTTCTGCTGACCGGTTGTCCCTCCTCTGGTCACCAATTCTATATTGCGGATACTATCCTTAATTTTGGAGTTTCTGACATGGCCGTGTAGCCCATATTTCGCGTAAGGCGCCATTCAGGATGGCTAGATCATCGGTAAATCTTCCTTTTAAGCAGTGATGACGTCTTAAGAGAACTGCAGCAGAAACAGTCAGCTGTTATTAAAAACTTTATCGGTAAGTTATTTTCAGGCGAAGCTGACTTTTTGAGAAGCACTTCAATGGAACTTCAGCTTTCGAAAGGTTCACCTTTCAATAATATTACCGAAGCCAAGACAAAGATTTTGGCCAAAATCCCAATTTATCATTTATAAGTTTAAAACTGTTGTGTCCAGCTTGACCTTACTTTATAAGTTTCGTTCGATAGAGACTAGTGAGTTTTGTGTTTTATCAAATCAAATTGTATGTGCAAATACCCCAAAAGATAGAAGGGTGAACTAACAAATAGACAATGAGTTTTAATAATATTAATGAAATTCTAAAACAACAATAAAAAAGTCACATTTTAGTTGAATCAGGTTAAACTCAATGTTCCAGGTACGGCCACTAAGAACTGACAAAAACAGGGATGAAACACATATTTTATATGTAAGATACTTAGAAAAAAAACTGTAGTAATTAATTTGATAGTACTGAATTAATTGCATTAGTGATGATACTTTTGTTTTAATTTGTTGTTTGACTCGTGTATTATAAGGGATCTTGTAACCAAAACATCATGGACTCACAAGTAAAATATTTGGTACATATAAATTTCAGAAATATGTGTTTAAAAGGCCAATGGGATCCTTGTAGAATCATTTTGCTAATTTTAGATCTAAAGCTGATCAG
Organism: Limulus polyphemus; assembly: GCF_000517525.1. Classification (NCBI taxonomy): domain Eukaryota; kingdom Metazoa; phylum Arthropoda; class Merostomata; order Xiphosura; family Limulidae; genus Limulus; species Limulus polyphemus. The sequence goes on along the minus strand of NW_013665981.1, from coordinate 217,145 downwards.
TTTAGTTCTGATACTTGTAGGTAGTTGGTTTCAATCAGAAAAGTTAATATTAATTGAAACAGATCGTGTCATCAAATCTTTTAGGGAATCGGTTTTATAATATTCAACTTAACAATAATCTACTTTTTCCAACCATCATTTGTAAGAAATGAATATCAAAGGGAATACGAGGATTTCAGTAATTTTGTAACATAAGCTTTCATCCAACAGCTGTACCTAAAAAGATTTTAGAAATAACTGATCGGAAACAGCAGTGAAAGGATAATCCAAAGCACTGAAATTATTTGTATAGTATTCCAAGTACATTTATAAGTTCATAAAGGCATGAGGTTCTTCTTTACCAGCTCTGTATTTACAGCCAGTGGTACGACAAAGTTCTGTATCTTATTTCCAACCTCACATTGATGATTAGCGTTAAAACCAAAGTTTGTTTTTTAATTTCAAAATGAAAGTGATACAAAGGGACTTGTGAAATCAAATACAATTAGAAGTTTAATAGCTACCTCTTTTTAACTTTGCTGAAATGTTTTGTCTATACTATTACGTATTACAATTTCGAATGGCCTGAAACCGAGTTAAATGATAATTTAAATTTAGTAGTTAAATAAATGTCGATATATCTCCAATTTATGATATTTGCCAACAAGATTGATACACACAGTTTTTTTTGTTTTATACAAATGTGTTTTAACATACACAAACAATAATACAATTTACTAATAACAGTTATTACAAATAG
>NW_013665981.1:210632-215406 GCF_000517525.1 Limulus polyphemus | reverse complement strand
TAAGTTATGTACATTTCTAAATATAAATTTAATTTAAGCAAACATCGATATTAAAATAAATGTATAATAATAAATCTGTCACAATACAAAAAAATAAAAAATAACAAAAACAAAAGCTTCCTAACAGTAAAAGAACAGAAATACATCCTATCATTTAAACAATAAGATGACAGAAACAAAATGAAATATATATATATATATATATATAAGCGAAATATAATACTGGATACGATCATTACAAATGACGTCACCGTATGCTAACTGTATACCAACGCTTACAGGTTGAGAGCAGGAGCCGTTTTGCAGCCTATGTGAAGGAAATGGTGAATCGAAAACTAGTAGAAAGCATTAACTGTAGCGCTGGACAAGCAATGTGCATTGTTCTTTTTACAATATTAAATTTCATTAGTTTACAAGAAGAAAGATAGTTCTTTCTGTAACTATCCCGTGAGCGGAAGTATGCTTTAACTTTTCGCGATGCGTATGCTACATTTGAAAGTGTTAATGTTGAATTGTTTTTGTTTGCTCGTAGATAAGCATAAAGCTACATGATGGGCTATCTGTGCTGTGCCCGCCACGGATATCGAAACCTGGTTTCTAGCGTTATAAGTCCACAGACTTACCGCAGTGCCCGTAAAGAATTTGTTGAATTGAATGAGGGTGTTTTAACAATGTTTTAGTATTATGATTATACTTTTCGTAATACATTAGTTTTGGGCCTTTGAATATGGGAAATGGTGTGGTACCTAATGTATTACGAAAAGTGTATAACAATATTTTGGGCCTTTGAATATGGGGAAATATAGCGTGGTACTATTGTTATACACTTTTCGTAATACATTAGTTTTGGGCCTTTGAATAGGGGAAATATAGCGTGGTACTATTGTTATACACTTTTCTGATTCTTTAAAATCCGTAAGGAACTAGATAAAGAATGTAGTGCTTAAAAATATAATAGGCCTAATACTAACTTTTCATGACAATTATTATTATAATCATGCTTCTAACAGCTGTTTACATCATAACTAATGTTTTCGTATTGTGTTCCATCTTCATTGTTACTTGTTGAAACAATTAGATTAGCACAGAACATCGAAGTCTTTACCTGAGTAGTACCAATATTGTATTGCCTGGGACCATTATATAAATGTATGTGTGTGTCCTAACTTACTTTTCTATATATATATATACGTACAGGAATATCTGTTTTGACTTAGTTTTACTACTTCACTGACTGAGGTTGTTCATTTCGTTTGTTTAGCAACTTCAGCTTTTCTTCCTTACACAATAAGTCTAGTAAAGACGTATAGGAAGTAAGTAGCAACTAAAAATACCACTTTTCTAGACCATGGGCTGTGGTGAAGGTCTGCCTTCAAAAACGGCAACGCGGAAGGTATTTGGTTATGTCAGCAATGGTTTAGCACAATGTATAATGTTCTCATTTCTTCCCGAGGCTCCGCTTTCGCTGCGTCAGCGACAAAAACAAGGAACCGTGCGTGCAACGCTTGCTACTCCATCTCACGTCAAGCCCCGCCGACTAGCAGAGCGGATATTGAAATAACTTGAGGGGACCATTAACTCAGTTAGAGAAGTGTAAACATGGCAGCTTATCAGCGTTACCTCCTCGTGACGTCATATCTGTAGCTCTTGTTAATCTCAGCAAAATTATTTTTTGCCTTATAGCTTCAAGAAAATCTTGGGCTATTAGACGAGAAGTCCTACATTATCTTCAAGCATTAAAAACTGAGTTTCAATGGTTCACGAAAATTATTCCTAAAGAATAAAAAAACTATTTAAACTATAAGCTTGACACATTTGTTTAAGTTCCTATCCTGCTTCGCAAAATATTATCGTATTGTACACATGTGTGTGTATATATAGAGTGTATGTGTTATAGTCGTCCTACAGTCAGAAGCATTAAACATTCGATGTTTCCTGAAAATATAATCTGACATAAGAGGAAATGGGACCTTATTCCATTTATTGCAAAAAAAAACACAACCTGTCGTACATTTACTTGGTGTAGAGTAACTCTGACACAACTATCATAAAACAAACTGGTTAACACAAAATATCTAGTTCAATGTCAGTGAGCAGCTGATGTAACCCACTTCAGACAGAGAGACTTGAATTACGAGTATTTTTTTCACCTATGTAGAAATAATGTTCTGGGAAATAATAGGTTTCAAATAATCGATGATGTTGCACAGAGCATGCGTTGGGTGAACCGTACATTGTTCGATGTGTCCTTACAACTATCCGTATAGTTTGATGAGTTGTTACAACTATCTATATAGTTCGATGTGTTCTTACAACTATCCGTATAGTGTGATGAGTTTTTACAACTATCTATATAGTTCGATGTGTTCTTACAACTATCCGTGTAGTTTGATGTATTGTTACAACTATCCGTATAGTTCGATGAGTTGTTACAACTATCTATATAGTTCGATGTATTGTTACAACTATCCGTATAGTTCGATGTGTTCTTACAACTATCCGTATAGTTCGTTGTGTTCTTACAACTGTCTATATAGTTCGATGTGTTCTTACAAGTATTCGTATAGTTTGATGAGTTGTTACAACTATCCGTATAGTTTGATGAGTTGTTACAACTATCCGTATAGTTTGATGAGTTGTTACAACCTATCCATATGATTCGATGACCAATTGTAAACTATCAGAACAGTATTGCAATAAACTGTTTTATTGTTACTCAGTAGTTGAAAAGATATAAAAGGAAAAATATGTTTTTATGTCATTAAATATTATACAACACCTGCTGTTTTTAATAAAAATACACAGCTTGTAAAAGCTACAGACTACAAAATACATCCAAATATATAAAGAGCTTTAAACTTATTTCAATGCATGGTTTGTCCGACTGTCTTTGTGATACACGTATGCGTATATTTGACGACCATATGTACCATAAAACTGATTTTCATATAAAAATTACAAGCATAATAAGAAAATATTGTTTGCTTGTTTAAAAAACTGTAATTTACAATTATACTATTTTTATTCATGTTCTTTAAAACTAATAACAACAAAGTTTTGTATTTGTTATAATATTTTAAGTAGCCAAACTTTATATCATAACGAAAGTTAGAGCCCACTGCGAATTTAAAGACTTTGTACTACGCTGAAAAGTTGGACTTTAAACGTGTTTTTATATCAGTTTTTGCAGTCCTCGTTTACTCATTGGTTAACTAGCGCTATAAGCCTAAATCTAGAAAGAGTGGGTTACTAGCTCAGAAAATGGCGGCTCATAAATCATGTATTTACATTCAAATATAAACAAAAACAGACATTGCTGAAAGATCTACAGCTCAGTTTCACGAAAGAAATTTCATACAACGTTTCGTTCCCAGAAATAATCGCCCATTTCCTTATAGTTTTTGTACCAAATTATGCGTAACGTTTATATTTTCTAAATATTATCAGAAGCCTTTTAAACTTCATGTTTGTTAGTTGTTTTTTTTTTTGTAGTTAAGTAAAAAACTACACAATGGGCTATATGAAATGTGCCCATCACGGGTTTTTAGCGTAATAAGACTTCAGATTTACCGTTGAGCCACTTGGGGAGCGGGAGCACTTTTTAAAGACAAATAGTTTTACAAACACATCATTGTTCTACACACGAAACTTCCTATGGTCGATTAGCACTTTTACTAATTTCTTTTGTTTGTCTATTGTAATTTTTTCCCGTCTATTTACTGAAAAGGAAATTTCACTTCATTATTGAAACATTATAATGACAACTAACAAATGAGTTTTAAATTACAATACGCACGTAAACTCATGTGTACTATACAGGTAGAATAATATGTAACTAGGTTTAAGAATAAAACAACGTTTTAAATAAACGTCAATGAGCTTCTGGGACGTGTACTTTTTGCATTCTCTATATAGCGCAAGCAGATAATCTTGGATAAACTTGCACTTCTATTCGTCGCTTGTAATGCTTATTAAAACAATTACAGTAATATTCTAAAGTTTGGATTAGATAGATCACAAAGTTACCTGACCACACCAACAACAAAAGGTTCGTAAATGTAGTAACATATGGAAGCACGAGTGTAGTGGCTTGTTTACTTGTAATTAAGCAAAAAACTACACAATCGGCTATCTGTGCTTTGCCCACCATGAGTATCAAAACCCGGTTTCTAGCATTGTAACTACTCAGATATACCGCTGTACCACTGGGGGGCAAAGTGTAGTGGTACATGACCCTTTCAGTGAGAGACCAGTATTTACTTCAAGGTAAATAAAACAGAAGGGAAAGTCAAAACAATGTCCAGGCTGCAGCTGACCGTATACAGAGTGGAGGAAATTGATACTATTCGAAGTAAATTAATTAAACAAATTTAAACAAAATAAATAAAAATTGAACTGTAATAGAAATCAAATAGGTTAACTTTGATGTAATACAAAAAAAAATATTCTAAATTGAATTTGAAACTATTTACGTTACTGGATTAAGTAACAGGCACACATGATTAGCGACCGCAAGTTCACGTTTAACTTAAAATTTGACACAGTCTTGGCTCCATCACAGTCAAAACAAGATCTGACTAAAAGTGTCAAAACTGCTTTCACAGTCTTCGTGCTCTCTCTCTCTCTATGTATTAGGTCGTCAAGAAAATAATGTCGTCTTTTTTTAGATGAAAAAACCTGAACAATTTATATGTCAAAACATTTATTAAATGAAATAATCTCCATTGATGATGCTTTTCCATCTTACAATCAGGTTGTTAATCACTTAACTTTG
>NW_013665981.1:200650-209752 GCF_000517525.1 Limulus polyphemus | reverse complement strand
AGTGGTTAATGAAAGTTAATTTCTTGACGACCTAATATATATAGTTCAAGAGCAGGTTGTAGGAGGAAGCTGCTGATTGACATCAGTGAGTAAAGAAGAAACTGAATGTCTGGTTGTAACTGGAAATATTGAAGGAAGGAGAGACCATGGAAGACAAAGACTGACTTATGCCAAGAGTCTATCTAAATGAATGGATGTATAGACATTGGAAATTATTTGTGCCTCAATGAGGCCCGGCATGGCCAGGTGGTTAAGGCACTCGACTCGCAATCTGAGGGTCGCGGGTTCGAATTCCTGTCACACCAAACATGCTCCTCCTTTCAGCCGTGGGGGCGTTATAATGTGACGGTCAATCCCACTATTCGTTGGTAAAAGAGTAGCCCTAGAGTTGGCGGTGGGTGGTGATGACTAGCTGCCTTCCCTCTAGTCTTACACTGCTAAATTAGGGACGGCTAGTGCAGATAGCCCTAGTGTAGCTTTGCGCGAAATTAAAAACAAACAAACAAGCCTCAATGAGAAGAGCTCTATGGAATATTATGGTTATCAACGTCCTGTTTGGATGTGGTACCTAGAAATGATACCATATAGTATTAGAACATTTTTAAGGAAACGCATATATGAAACTTGTACAAGAGTCACAAACAATTAGTAACTGCAAATAAATGGTTAATTTATTGTTAGTATAATACATTATTACAAAAATGCAAAGAGAAAAAATGAGTTGTACAAAACAAAGCAGTACATCTTGCTTTTATGGTGCCATAAGTTTATCAATGTATCACTGTGAAATATTATTTTAAATGCCCTGTATTACTTCCAACAATTCAGTCAAGTTATTTACGTGCTATTTGTTTGCAAATAAGCCCGTAAGTCATTAATAATATACATACTGAGACTTTGCATAAGTCAAACCATGGTGGCGAGTGATCCAACGGCTTCTGTTTCCTACGAAGTACCATTTTATCACATTTTCTACATGTTTGGGGTTACTGTCTTACTGGGAGATGAAACCTTGTCCAATAGATTTTGTTCTATGATGGAAAAGAATCTGCAGTCAGAGAGCTACCAATTTTGCTTAGATTTCCAGCATTATTGGCTTAAATGCAGCCCAACTTGTATTGCCCCCTCCTCCCCCAGCAGGCTTCACTGTAGATTTTGTACCTTGACAATAATACCATTTTCCTCAGTCAGTGAAATTATTGTTGGTTGAATATGGATTAATATGAATAAAAGTTTTATCGTGCCATTGTTTGACGTTTGATGCTCATTTCGAGATCTTCATTTGGTTATCTCTTCTAGACAGTGGCTTTTGGGCAGCTACACATCCATTGTTAGTGTGTATCCTACTGTTCTGGAGATAACATTCACACCTGTTTTTTCAGCTATGTCATTGGTAAGATCTCTACTGGATTGTCATGTTTCAAATACAGTTCACACCCAGAGTTACTTAATATTTGAAGAATTTGGACTTCTTACCTCAATCCCTTCTATTGTTAACAGTATTAGTTTCACGTACCTTCTTCGGTACTTCGATACACTTCCTACTAAAATATAAACTTTTGCCTCAGTATGTCACGTAGAGTAGCTTTCATCAGCCAAAACTTTCACAGCGGTATGTCTGCGGACTTACAACACTAGAAACCGGGTTTCGATACCCGTGGTGAGCAGAGCACAGATAGTCCATTGTGTAGCTTTGTGCTTAATTACAAACAAACAAACAAGTGGGATTTCTGCCCTATGAACGATAAGTACATACAACACATTACTGCTAGAAAGAGTATGACTGCCTGTACTTTTATACGCGTCATGCTGGTGTGTCACTGTCTGATTGGTAAAATGAGAGTCACACACAGTAAAACAACCAACACATGACTGTACTCTAGTGCAATTAACTTTCATACAATAGAGAGTGTAATCCTATAACATTTGTATTTTATAACCATTTTATTCATTGTTTCTTAATTATCCCCTGCACTGTATATGTTGATATCTTCCTCTAAGGTTCTACCAATCACAATTACTCCCACTGCTACCAATATACAACAAACGGAAAATTTAGGATTTATAACATAAATCACTATCTCACAAATGTTGGGGTAACCAAATTTCTAACACAAATACTTTTACGATTATTATAAAGGCGTTTTTGACTTTTAGAATCATAGCATTTGTTTTACTTAAAGAACTTTATGTCATCTATTAGTCAGAAACCTGACCTTAATTATCTTGTTTTTATTTTCGTACGAGACGCGACTGCAGTACGACTTCACTTCACAGTTGTTTCTATAAATAAAGGTTACTAGTTTCTTGGGATTAACCATAGTTACTATTTTTGTAATGTGCAGATATTATGGCTGTAATCCTGTTATGAAATAGGAAACGGATATTACGTATATGAACCTATCAATGCTGTCAACTTATCTCTAGAGACTTTCACAATTCTAGTTCTAATCATTTCTCATCTTTGTTGAGAAAGAGAGTGTATAAGGTAACATCATGTAAAGCAACTGATAAAACTCTCTAGGACATTTGCTAAAAAGTTGTAAAGGGTAATTTTTTCTCTACAATAATCAGATGTCTTAATCGCTTATAAAGAGTCTTTCACTGGATATAATGCACTTTCCGGAGTTGACGGTCTACCTCCATATAACTTTGGAAAGTCTCTTCTGCCCTAAAGTCATACCTTCCCATGTTTATACATACTGTTCTGCTATCAAACATAATATTAGTGTGTCAGTATACGCGTTATCAAGTTCAATTAATTATTTCCAAATACTAGAGAAAACATCACAATGGATTCAAATCCAGGACAATGATTAAAGTCTTACAAACCTGGAGCGTACAGGAATGTGTGGACTGTACTTTTTACGATGGACTTCTCAAATTTCTTTGGTTTGTCTTAATACTAAGTTTTGGGCACTGTGCCGTTTCGTCAAAAATATCTTTTAAATTGTTGACTTGTTTATTTAATTACTTTTTACGTTTAAACCACTTTTATGGAAAGTCTTACGAGCTTGGCATGTCTCTCCATTCGAAATATAAAACAATATTAAACAGTGTCTTGTTTCTTGTTTTTATTTTGCATTCAGCAGTTTTTTCTTATAGAACTTTGAGTCATTTATCAACCAGAAACATGACCTTAATTATCTTTTGTTTAGTTGTTTTGTTTTACTTGGCAAGATACTATACTAAACCTTCACTGTCGTTTCTCTGAACAATACTTGAAAATAACGATGTGTCTAGAGTGAGTGATTTGAAACCACAAATTTTTACTTCGTGTCAGTTTGATTCTATCTCAGAGTGAATGATAAACGCATAAATTTAACAAGGTACTTACGTAGCACATTAATGAATATAATAACTTTTTTCTTTGTCCCAACTAAAAAAAAGTTCACTTTTCTCACATAAAGGGAGAGTAATCTTGCGGTTTTCATTCGGGTGTATAACGATTAAAACTACTGACAGAGTAACTAAAACATATTGTAATGAATTCTATTCTTGGTTTGTTTGTTTGTTTTGAATTTCGCGCAAAGCTACACGAGGGCTATTTGCGCTAACCGTCCCTAATTTAGTAGTGTAAGACTAGAGGGCTAGTCATCACCACCTACCGCCAACTTTTGGGCTACTCTTTTATCAACGAATAGTGGGATTGACCTTCACATTATAATGCCCCCACGGTTGAAAGGGCGAGCATGTTTGGTGGGACGGGGATTCGAACTCGCGACCCTCAGACCCTAACCACCTGGCCATCCCAGACCTTTCTATTCTTAGACTGTTTCTCTTGAATTATTCAATAGAGAATGTTTCAAAGACAAGCCCACCTAATGATACTTAATCGCGACCCTCAGACCCTAACCACCTGGCCATCCCAGACCTTTCTATTCTTAGACTGTTTCTCTTGAATTATTCAATAGAGAATGTTTCAAAGACAAGCCCAACTAATGATACTTAAAATGTTTTATGTGTTCAATTAACAAGAAGCCAAATAACGCTTAACAATCACTTTGTAATTTTCTCGTAGGTACCCTGCACTTCTCGTGTTTATATGACTTTGTTGAAAACACAAATTCAAAATCTACATTGCTGAACTCAATAATTGATCAATAATCAAACTTAATGTGGCCTAACAAGCGTGTTTTTTATTTCTCAATAATTTCCTAGATTTTCAAGCAAATTCCACATATTGAGCTACGCAGTACTCCCTCTGGCGACACAATAACACAATCTAAATTAAACACATAGCCTACAAAATTAGGTAATAATCTATCTTTTATTCTCCATGTCGTCATTTTTTTGTGTGCGTTCAATATAGACTAGACTAGAGTATAGGAACTGGACATACGCAAAAATAAAAACACGGAAGGGTTTGCTTCAATTTTCGTTAACAAATGACAGTAGTTTCACAACTTTAATGACGCATAATTCTGGGAACTGCTGACAGAATTGAGCTTTAATACACTTGCAAGCAAAGCAACACTTCAAACAAAATCACCACTTTATTTGTCTTAAGTAGAGCTGGACTTTTTCTGAACCAGAACCATTGTAGTGTTAATCTTGTGCAGTTCCATTATCATCTGTTTCTGTAACATAGAGACAAAAGCGACAGAAGAATATATAAGCTATTTTTACACTTTGGAGTACCACACTTTCAATATTTGCACTTCAGTAGACCTATGGTTAAAATGCTCAGTCACTTCAGGTCTCGCACTTATGTGGTTACTAGATTCAATTATAGAAGTTGTATGATTACCTGTAATGCTAGTTTCAGATCTTATAGTTCTGTAATTGTAAGTTTCAACTCTAGAAGCTGCGTGGTCACCCTTACTTACTAGAATCAATGATAGAAGCTATGTGATTACCTGTACTTATTCATTTCAGTTCTCGTAGTTATGTAGTTACTAGTTTCCATTTTAGAAGCTGTGTGATTACGTGTAATTACTAGTTTTATATCCCGCAGTTATACAGTTATTGTTTTCAGTTATATTTTCATATCTCGTAGTTACGCAGTTACTAATTTAAATTCTAAAGGTTGTGCGATTACGTCACTAGTCTAAGATCTCGTAGTTTCATGATTACTAGTTTCAATCCTAGAAGTTGTGGGATTACCTGTAGTGGTAGTTTTCAGAGTTCGTGGTTTTGTAGTTACTAGTATCAATTTCAGAAACTGCGTGATGACCAGTAATTATTTGTTTCAGATCCCGCAATTATGTGGTTACAATTCTACAAGCTGAGTTATTACTTCTCATTGTTATGTTGTTTCTAATACAAAATATAGAAACTAGTGATTATCTACACGGATGTAATGCTGCCACAGCGTATTGGAGTGCTGCTTCACCACGTGACATTGGAGCAGAGTCCTGGCACTTCAAAAACTAAAAATATGTATATAAAAATAAGTTATTCAGTTTAAACCCGAAATTAAGTGTCTTTCATAACCAAACTCACAGAACACCAGAGAACACTGGCCGTTTGTGATCCCACATGTCCACTGGTAGATCTTTCTTAAACTGTTCAGCACACATTCTTGTCACTCTCCCTTAGGACCTGGAGTCAGGCACCGTGCACCTGCTCCAACTCAAAAACAGGTGTCAAAGCGTTGAAAGGTGAAGTGATTTTTATCATTCGTCATGAGGTTATGAAGACATACAAATATGTTTTAAAACACTTAATAAAATATACTGTAAAATTATACCGTGTGTTTAAAACGTCTTTTACGTAATATATAACAAAGGTCACTTTTTGTGACGTCACACATCTGAAGAAATTTAGCACTACACCACTGATTACCTGTACTGACTAGTCCCAAATATGCTATATAATAAATCAATAATGTGTTCCGTGGAACCCCAGGATTCCGCGAAGGGTCATCAGGGGTTCCCACAAAGCTAACAGGTAATGACGGTTTTTTTCATTTATTGAGTGTTAACTTGTCAGGGACCAAAAATATTTTTTATATCATGATTCAGTCGATATTCAATCTTATCCACACAGTTATATGCACAAGCAAACATAATAAATATTCGTACGTATATAAATACATTTTAAGGGTGGTTTAAGGGTGATGGCTCCGTGACGAAAGAAATAAATTAAGAGGGTTCCATGGCTTTATAAGTTTGAAAACCACTGCTATAAGCAATCAACATTAAAGTATTATTTTTGGTTACAGAAAATCAGGTACTTACCTCCTTCTTCGCGTGATTTGCATCCTATCCCTATCTGTTTCTTATTTATATTGTTTGTTTGTAATTAAGCACAAAGCTACACAATTGGCTATCTGTGCTCTGCCCACCACGGGTATCAAAACCCGGATTCTAGCGTTGCAGGTCCGCAGACATACCGCTGTGCTACTGGGGGGGGGGGGTATTTATATTATAATGCGTTGAGAATATAGTAGCCTCTTTTACAACCGTTGAAAAACATTTTGAGTGGTTTATGATATAAGCATGACTGACGTTTTATCGAATATGCAGAACTAATTAGTCAGTGCTCTCCCAGATTAAGACAGAAGCTGACGTCATATGTTTTAAGATATATATTTCAAATGTAAAGAGCTAAGTCAACGTCAAATGTTTAGTCCATATCGATGATTGCACTCAAAAACTTTTACACATTTTTCATTTACAGTGAAAATCTGAAACCTTTCCATGAAGTGTAATTTATATTTTTATTTCTATTATAAATATTTCAATAAAAATAATTTCTCTCGTTTTGTGACTGACTGCGAACCTAATTTCATCCAAACTTTTTTTTATTTTGTTTGGAAAAACATTTAATTTAAAAACAGAAAATTATATTTAATGATAATAAGATGTGGAGCTCTAAAATATCTCGAGCATAAAATATTTAAAAAACAGAGCGTAAAGCATCACAAAGTTTGAAGAGTGTAGTAAATCGTTTGTGATAAAGAATACAAAAACAAAGGCAACCCTTCACCAATCTTCTTTGCGCTCGTAACGTGTAACAACTTATTTTATTATTATTTTAGTTTTAGTTTCTGCTTTTCGCCTACATCACGAAAACCAGGAAATGATCGTGGTTGGTGGTAAGATAGAGAAATCAAAGACAGGATGAGGAAGTGTTAGGATGCAACATTTAGCGTTTACTAATGTACAAGTTTATTTGATTTTGAAACTAAGTTCCTTTGTAGCAAGAGTTGTAGGAGATATAGAACGACAAGAGACATTGAACATGTTTACCACGAATCGGCGTTTTTCTCGCGTTATCTGATGCTGAACATTTTAAATCTTTATGGCATTGATATAGATATAAAAACATTCTTCCAGCAGCTCAAAACTCTGTAAATCTCTGAAAGTAATATACTGCCTTATTTGCTTAAAGCTATTGCACAATTTGTCCTACCTATATAGAAGACATAACAGTTACTGTTTTGCACTATTTAGGAGCATCACAAAAATATCTGGATTGAATAGAAAACAGGAGACTAGATTTTAATGTGTTGGTTTGAAAAGTCTAAATAAAAAAAAATAAACTTAATAAAACATTGGAAACTAATTCCCAATCAGAACCAAGTCACTGCCACTTTTTAAATACAAATATAAGCCTAACTTTCATTTACTATTGTATATTGTAAAATATGAGCACTGTACTCCTGAATGCATAACACAATATTTGTTTGAAAACAATATTGAAAAGTTTTTGTTTTTTTCAAAATCTGTACTTTCTCAAAAAAGCATAGTCAAATTTCGAATAAAATATTATTTATAAGGTTATGAACATTTAGTGTTCCCTAGAAAGTGTTGTAATTGTTGAAGTGTAAAGTACATATAAACAGCATGTTTCTTACCAAAGTAACGATCCATACAGCTGTCCCTGTTATTATCACCAGCTTCAAAAACATGTAAAATGCATGTTTCTTACCAACGTTAACATTACATACATTTGTCCTTGTTGCTACAATCAGTATTAAACACGTGTAACTAACATGTTATTTTCCAATGTAACATTTCATACAGTTGTCCCTGTTGTTACCACCAGTTTTAGAAATATGTAAATAGCATGTTTGTTACCAACGTTAACATTCCACACAATTGTCCCTGTTGCTACAACCAGTATTAAACACATGTAAATAACATGTTACTTATCAACGTAACGTTTCATACAGTTGTCACTCTTGTTATCACCAGTTTTAAATACATATAAATAATATGTTTCTTACCAAAGTAACGTTCTATACAGTTATCACTATTGCTCCCACCAGTTTTCAACACATGCTACTTACCAAAGTCACCTTCGATACAGCTGTCTCTGTAGCTACCACTAGGTTTACAAACATGCATGTTTCTTACCCAAGTAACATTCCATACAAGAACCGTTTCTTTTCGTTCCTTTTCGGTGAATAGTCAGGCCCATTTTTTCGTATAGCCTTGTCACTAAACTAAGTGAACTTAAGCAAAATCTGTCGTCGGGTGAAAAAAACAACAACAACACACACACACACACACACACACGCTTCCTCCCTATATTTATATTTAACCTTAACTTTTCACACGTCTGAAGGTTAAGACTTCTGTTTCCCTATTTATATTGATTTTTGACAATATATATGTACAGTGTAGCTGTTGCACCAGACTGCTACAATATATATATGTACAGTGTAGCTGTTGCACCAGACTGTTACAATATATATATATTTACAATGTAGCTGTTGCACCAGACTGTTACAATATATATATATATGTACAGTGTAGCTGTTGCACCAGACTGCTACAATATATATGTGTACAGTGTAGCTGTTGCACCAGACTGTTACAATATATATATTTATAGTGTAGTTTTTTGTATCAGGCTGCTACAATATATATATATTTATTTACAGTGTAGCTGTTGCACCAGATTGTTACAATATATATATATATAGTGTCGTTTTTTGTATCAGGCTGCTACAATATATATATATTTATTTACAGTGTAGCTGTTGCACCAGACTGTTACAATATATATATTTATAGTGTCGTTTTTTGTATCAGGCTGCTACAATATATATATATTTATGTACAGTGTAGCTGTTGCACCAGACTGTTACAATATATATATTTATAGTGTCGTTTTTTGTATCAGGCTGCTACAATATATATATATTTA
>NW_013665981.1:191735-199934 GCF_000517525.1 Limulus polyphemus | reverse complement strand
ATATTTATTTACAGTGTAGCTGTTGCACCAGATTGTTACAATATATATATATATATGTACAGTGTAGCTGTTGCACCAGACTGCTACAATATATGTATATATATATTTACAATGTAGCTGTTGCACCAGATTTCTCAGTGTATGGGTTCATAGCTGAGCTGTTGAAAATAAACAAATAAGTAGCTTTAAACAATATATATATATATATATATGGCTATCTTTTCCACGAATATACTTGTTTGTTTTCTGTTTGTTATATTCACCCGAGAGAAATGTGTAGCTACAATGTTTAAAAGAAATCTCAAATAATTTCCAGTTCACAACATTACGTACGCCAGATAAATATTTAAACTTACAAAAACTTTCACACACGGTGTGAGCCATACTATATTTCTGAATTCCTATTATAAGGTCTGGTGGATTAGTTTTAGAAAGTCACTGAGTATTTTTAGAACTTGTGATCCAAATCAATTTAAAAACTCCTTTTCATAAATTTTTTATCCCTCAACGTTAGTTCAGTATATTTATTCAAGTAACAGTGTCGTCAGAACTATATACTAATAATTATTGTGTCAATTAATGTTGACATCAGAACTGTAGATTAATATTTATTGTGTCGATTAATGTTGACTTCAGAACTGTAGATTAATATTTATTGTGTCGATTAATGTTGACTTCAGAACTGTAGATTAATATTTATTGTGTCGATTAATGTTGACTTCAGAACTGTAGACTACAGTCCACTGCATCAAGTAAAATATTGTTAACTTTAGAACTGTAGACTACAGTCCACTGCATCAAGTAAAATATTGTTAACTTCAGAACTGTAGACTACAGTCCACTGCATCAAGTAAAATATTGTTAACTTTAGAACTGCAGACTAAAATTTATTGAGTTAAGTAATGTTGTATTTTGAACTGTAAACTAAAGTTTACTGTGTCAAGTAAAATATTGTTAACTTTAGAACTGCAGACTAAAATTTACTGAGTTAAGTAATGTTGTATTTTGAACTGTTTACTGTGTCAAGTAAAATATTGTTAACTTTAGAACAGTATACTGAAGTTTACTAGGTCAAGTAAAGTAATGTTGACTTCAGAACTTTATGTTAAAGTTTTCTGCGTCAAGTAACATTGACTTTAGAATTGTTGACTAAAGTGTATTACATGAAGCTATTTCTTTTTGTTTGTTTGTTGGATTTTGCGCAAAGCTACACAAGGGCTATCTGATAGGCCAAAAGGAAAGCAGTTAGTCAACATCACCCACCGTCAACTCTTGGGCTACTCTTGTCAGATCGAATAGTGTGATTTGACCTTCACTCATATAACACGCCCACGGCCCCAAAGTTCGGAGCGCGATTTTTTTATATACATATATCTTTTGGCTATAACGAGCTGCGAGGCACGGAAGCTGAGATCTACAGCCCGGCACGTTAACCATTGGGTCACTTTCAGCCTAATCAGTAAAAATTACTCACCCTAAACAGAGCCTAATCCTATCTGGACCTAGATAAAATGGAAGCACTGAACCTTTCAAGCTCTAGTTAATAAGATATAATGTGCGTTAAGATGGTGGAATAATGTAAATCTATACATTTTATTAGTTTTCTTTATGTTTCTAGATTTTTGCAGCGAATGTATTACATTAATATTTCAACACATGAAATTACTCTTAATGCATGAATAAGGTCATACAATTACGTAAGTCACACTAAAAATATCTAAGTTATCTGAATGCTTAAACCCATTTTCACCGAGGTGTGAGCTGAGTTCGATTCCTGAAATGTTCAGTTTATTTGGACTTCTTCGCTGTGATCGAACTATGTAACTGAAATCTTCGATAACGTTATTTATTTTCTTAGAAAAAATATTAAAAGTGAAAGGAATTTTGACACTTATTTGTGCGAGCAAAATGTCTGTATCTATGTTTTATGAAGTATGAGCTTCTCACGTGTAAGTGCATTTTTACTAGAATTCATTCTGGTCACCTATTTGTGTTTTAAAAAGTTATTACAAAATTACATATATCAACAGAAAAACAAACGCAATGACATAGTTCATTACATAGTTAGAATATCATTTGACAGCTCTAGAACACGCCTCGAGGACTCTACAGCAGAGCGCATATAAAAGTTTAGTCTTTTTTACCATGAAATGCATATAAAAAGTTTGGAGACATTACCATGAAATGCATATAAAAAGTTTAGTTTTATTACCAGTAACTCCATATAAAAGATTGGTCTAATTACCATGAAATGTATATAGAAAGTTTGGTTTTATGATCATGAAATGCATATAAAAAGTTTAGTTTTATTACCAGTAACTCCATATAAAAGATTGGTCTAATTACCATGAAATGTATATAGAAAGTTTGGTTTTATGATCATGAAATTCATCATGATTCTAAAGACATTTTGGTTTACAATGTTTCTTATTTAGCTTTCAGTGACGTATTACTTATTCTTGCTATAATTACCTTGTGCTAACTTTCCCCTTGACGAGCATGGTCTTTAGCAATTTTTAGAACAACCATTTATCGTTCATACGTGTACTATAGATAAAAACCAGATTCAACTCGATAACAACAAACAAGAAAACAACATCTATTTTTTTCTGTTGTCTGATTGAGAATGTATTTAACCGAAAGGTTATACGTCATTGTTGTAATTCCAGTTATATGAGAAGCATACATAACTTATTTGGGACGAAATCTCAAAATGTTTGGCATTTGTCTTCTCCAGAATTTTTTATTCTGAGACACATTTTGATATTATTGAAATTCTGAAAAGATTATAAATCCATGTTCTTAGTATAGAAAACAAACTATATTTCTAGGACAAACTAGTAGGTATAAAATCTACAAAATACACATGTCTGCCGAAACAAAGCCAGTTTGGACATTACCTGTTCCACCGATTGTTGTCCTATACACACCATCTTAAATATTACTAAATTATCCCTGAAAATCGACGGGAAACTACAGCTATAAAAAATACTATACATGCAGACCTTGTTTAGATTGACCTTTTAATGTTTTTATCAATTTTCATGTAAATCCAAAGAGTCCTTCTACCCCAGAAAAAAACAACAACAACAAGAGCGTTTGTTTGCTTTAGAGCAAAGCCACATTGGGCAATCTGTTTTGTCGAACCCCCGATTTCAGCGTTGTAAATCCGTAAACTGACCGCTGTTCCACTCATTTGGAACGATTTCTTACATGTCAATGCCAATTTTCATACAACTCTGTAATCCAATATTTCAGTTCGGAAAACTCCCAACCCCCTTTGAGGCTACAATTTAATTCTTTTCAAGAATTAAATTTAGGTATTATTTGAAACTACTTCTTATATGTTAATACTAATTTTCAAGAAAATAGGACTTGTCAAACCTGGAAGCCCTCCAAATCCCTTACTTTTGAGGCTCAAATATTTTATAAGAGTCAAGAATTTACATGTAACATTTCAAATAGTTTTGTGAAAAGTTTTGAGAGGAAATCAAAAATAGTATGAACCCAGAATTTGGCCTTTTTCTATTTATACCTCTTAGAAAGAGGCAATGTCCGAAACAATGTTCTTTTTAAATCCATAGGCATAAAATTTGTGATAAAAATCGCATAATATTTTTTTTTTAATATTCCTCTTCATTTGTATATTTCTGATTCAAAATTAGAAGCATATAAGAATAACATTCCAAATATAAATTTTGTCTTCTACAAGTCACTGCACAAGAGGCTTTTTCGCGATAACTCATCAAATGTCTGCAGTTTACGTGGTTTTTATCACAAATGTTAAGCCTAATGGTTTCACAGTATTGCTGTATATATATATATATATATGAATAGTGTTTCAAAGAAATTTTTGTCTCTAATTATCCATCCCAACTGATGAGTTCCAGTAATAATTCAATATCACTGAAAAAAATTGGAAGAAAGAAATTACTTATATTTAAGTTGTAATAAGTTAAATATATTAATATATTTTAGTGTGTTAACAAATGTAAAGACTTGGTGCATTTATTATACGTAATGAGGTGGTTGCCTTCGTCAAGAGGTTACCATAACTTGAGATTATAAAATGACGACAGTTCACTGTCAGAAGGTTGCCGAATATTAATTATTAAAAAAGAAAAAAAAACACTGCAAGGGTCGTGCACTCACTAAACTTTTTATACGATCAGAATCTGCTAAAACAAAATGATTGCTACTAGCAATCAAACCGGTTTGGACACCTCATACCCGTCAACATAATAGCAACGACATAAATATTTATGTTATCACTGCGAATAATTCAAATAATAGTATCAACGACCAAGTTTCGTTCAGTATGTTAAAACTTCTAGTTTTGTGTTTGTATATATATATACATGTTCGCTATCTTGATCTATACATAGAAACTTTTGTTTTTCCACCCGATTTTATCCTGTTTCATATTTTTAGGATTTCGACTTGAATATCATTAGCAGGCATGTTTTTAATTTAACACTTTTACGGTGTATATTTACCCTGTTGTTACCTCTATTTAATCCGCATCAAGAACACACTACACCGGAAGGAGATTAGAAGGAAGAGGGTTAGGAAAATTGAGATATCACTAAAAATTATATTTACCTATATAATCATCACAGTTACATTAACTATGGTCCAATTCACCTTTCACAAGTTACCAACTTGAGTAAACACGATAACAAATTTACTCAAATGTGTGAACCAATTGAAAACATCTGTGAAAAATTACGAACTCGAGATATAACTGAAAACGATCCAAGAGTTACATTATCCAATTGAAACCCAGCTGGGGCAAGTTATTAATTAAGTTCTCCACTTTTTATATCCAAAAGCAATTTAATAGAATATAAATAAAAGCTCCAGATATCTAAGATGTGTCTTTCAATATTTCACACAGTGTTCGCCTATTGGTAAGAAAGTAATATCTCAAAAAGTATTTGTTGAACTTCAACCAGCCCCCCAGTGGCATGTCTGCGAACTTATACTGCTAGAAACCGGGTTTCGAGACCCGTGGTGGGCAGAGCACAGATAGCCCTTTGTGTAGCTTTGTGCTAAATAACAAACAACAACAACTTCAACCAACATGAATTAACAGAAAGATTGGATGTTACCACCCAAAAACCAAGTTGTGAGGACATTGGTGTTAATAGCTTGAAGGTAGTTTTTACAAAATATAAAAAGAATATACTCGATATAACATATAGACCAGTGATATTATAGGTTTCTTTCAGCATTTGCCCAGTGAGCATAATCCAAGGTTCGAATCACGCTCAGTTTCTTTTTTTCACTTCTTAAAATATAGGAGTTTAATAAACCATACAAGTTCAGAAACCACTTGACATATACTGTACAATACACTACTGAATCAAATAACCCATAACAGAAAGTTATCCTTTCAAACTATAACAGCGTTCGTAATTGACTTACTTAATCAGCTTTTGTTTGAAACATATCTTATCAAGAATACCTAGCAAATCTTAATAAAGCAATATTCTCAATGTGGGAGAGTTCATTAACACATTATCCTGTGTTTTCAGTGTTCACGGTGTTAATCGTGACCTGTTTTGGCACTTGACCCGGTTTATACTTCTCCCAATCTTCCTCTGGTGACCCAGTGGTAAGTCGAATGCTTTTAACACTAAAAATCAGGTTTCGATATCCGCATTGAGCAGAATATAAATTTATATTCTGGCAATTGTGTAGCTTTGTGCTTATAAACATACAATCAAATTATCCCAGTCTATTAAAATAGAGTTCTATTTCTCTGAGTTTATTAGATCAAATTCCTGTTTTTTCTGGACTATTCAAATCGAATTATATTTCTCCCAGCCTATAAGGCCCGGTTTCCGTTTCTTCCAGTCAATTCAAATCGGTTTCTATTCCTCCCAGTCCATTACACCCGGTTTCTTTTTCTCCCAGTCTCGACAAATTGGATTCTATTCCTCCCAATCTCTTACACTCGGTTTCTTTTCCTCCCAGTCTATTCAAAATTGCCCCTCAGTGGCACAGCGGTATGTCTGCGGACTTACAACGCTCGAATCCGGGTTTCGATACCCGTGGTGGGCATAGCAAAGATAGTTCATTGTGTAGCTTTGTGCTTGATTACAAACAAACTATTCAAATCGGGTTTTATTCCTCCCAGTCTCTTAAACACGATTTCTTTTTCTCCCAGTTTATTCAAATCGGATTCTAATTCCTCCCAATCTCTTACACCCGGTTTCTTTTCCTCCCAGTTTATTCAAATCGGATTCTACTCCTCCCAATCTCTTACACCCGGTTTCTTTTCCTCCCAGTCGATTCAAATTAGGTTCTACTTCTCCCAGATTCTTACACTCGGTTTTTTTTTTCTCACAGTCTATCATACTGGGTTCTTTAAGTTAAGAGCTTGAACAACATCTCACCAACATAATTAAAAATAGGCTAATTTATTTCTTGCTAAGTGAGTTAAACAAAACAGAAATAACTAGTGTAACACAGGGTGTACTGTTCGTTTAATAGGACACACCACTACAATTTTAAATACCGCTTGTAGCAGCTGTTATTATTTATATATTAGAACCGGTTGTAGGTTCTGAAACAGACATGAAAATGGATAATCTTTGTCTAACAGCAGCTCCCACTGTTTATTCAATCAAACCGGATA
Source organism: Limulus polyphemus (assembly GCF_000517525.1). Classification (NCBI taxonomy): domain Eukaryota; kingdom Metazoa; phylum Arthropoda; class Merostomata; order Xiphosura; family Limulidae; genus Limulus; species Limulus polyphemus. The sequence continues at coordinate 193,291 of NW_013665981.1, read as the reverse complement.
ATAATTCTAGTGTTTATTCAATCAAACCGGATAATAATTCTAGTGTTTATTCAATCAAACCGGATAATAATTCTAGTGTTTATTCAATCAAACCGGATAATAATTCTAGTGTTTATTCAATCAAACCGGACAATAATTCTAGTGTTTATTCAATCAAACCGGATAATAATTCTAGTGTTTATTCAATCAAACCGGATAATCATTTTGAAAGTAGCACAGCACCTGCTGTTATGCTAACAAACGTGTGATCGATTCAGTAAAAATCTATCTAGTATAGCATGTAACTTGTTACACGTGTCTTTTATAATGTCATCTTCATACTTACAAATGAAGGGAAACAGATCAATGAGCACTATATATTTAACACTTAACGTTAATTAAGCGTATGTTTAAAATATCATTTACTACTGAAATACAAGCATAATTATTGTAAATTTACTGTTTGACAATTCAGTGACGTAATGTTATTATATTTTTAATTTTCGTTTATCACTAAGACAATAGTCCTTAATAAAAACTGCAATGTTTCACACTGATATATTTAAGTTGCATCTGAATGATCGTACTACTTGTCTAACAAGTTCGAAAACATGCTTTGAAGTACCCCGGTTACTGCAGGGTTATTACGCATAGTTCTAATATTTGATACACCCTCTTATTAGAATGCTGTACAAGAATAGAATACTTTGGGTTTTGATCTACATCACAATACAGCGCGCAAGCAACGAGTTCTACAAGTTTATAATTTTAAGAAATACAATAGTACAGAAGGTACAATTATTAATTTTGCATTTGAAATCAGTCAAACATATCTGACACTTGACGTTCAGACAAAAATATTTGTATATGCTGCAGACGAATATCGAGGTTCTTACACGTTTTATAACAATTGGAATTTACCATTGTCACAAATGAAAATATTTAATCACGATTTTGCTTATTATTTCAAGATTAGATTGATTCAACTGGTATTTTATATAATATCACATATTAAGTTAAATAAAAAAGAAAACAAGATTAACATGTTAATACCTTAAATAATCTATATATGTATTTCCGGAAATTATATTTAAATGGGAACAACTTAAAATTTATTGTAAAAAAGAACAAACAATTCAACGTGCACTGAAGTTTGGTCAGTTTATAATTAAGCACAAAGCTACACAAGAGACTATCTTTCCTACTATGAGTATCGAAACCCGGTTTTTAGTGTTGTAAGTCCGCAGACATACAGCTGTGCCACTAGGATGGCACAAAATTAGCCCAAAATTATGGTTAATATTAAACTATTGAATTTGACCAAAATATTTAATATCTGTCTGAAAACTTTAAAGAAATTTATTTGTTTTTTGGTTTGAAAGTTATTATTTAGATACATCTATATGCATAGTATATAAATCAACTCACAACAAGGTATTTAACAAAACGGAAATATTTACAGTAATTCACTATAAGATACGTTTATATTTTCTATATATGTGACTTGTTTGTTTGTTTTTGGAATTTCGCGCAAAGCTACACGAGGGCTATGTGCGCTAGCCGTCCCTAATTTAGCA
>NW_013665981.1:186643-191492 GCF_000517525.1 Limulus polyphemus | reverse complement strand
CAACTCTTGGGCTACTCTTTTACCAACGAATAGTGGGATTGACCGTCACATTATAACGCCCCCACGGCTGAAAGGGCGAGCATGTTTGGTGGTATGCGTATTCGAACCCGCGACCCTCAGATTGTGAGTCGAGCGCCTTATCCACCTGGCCATGCCAGGCATATATGTGACAACAAACCCATTGGTACAACGTGGATGTATTTCATATTTATTATAAGTAGGGGGGTTTATGATCATCCAATGGGGGCTCACCTGTAATTACATTTCGCTTACATTTGGGATAAAATGAAGCTGCCGGTTGCTGAGGTAAAAATAAAATACTTGTAAGTACTGCCACTAATAGCATATCAGCTATAAGTTTGAAGGTTTATAATGCTCAAATTTGAGACTTAATAGCGCAGATAGCCCACTGTCAAATTTTGCGCTTAAAAACATAAATACTACTCTTACTCAATACGCACTACTTTTAACAACCACTTGGTATCCTAAAAGATATTACTTTTAGTACTATTTTGATGGCTAAGTAAATAAATGTCTGAGTAATATCTTCATGGCTCAGTAGGTACTACTATTAGTAACATTTTCGTACCTCAGTAGGTACTACTCTTAGTAACATTTTCGTACCTCTGTAGATACTACTCTCAGTAACATTTTCGTACCTCAGTAGGTACTACTCTCAGTAACATTTTCGTACAATGCCTGATTTAGGCATAAGCTAAACAAGCTACAGCTTAGGGCCCCACAAAATTTCATATATATATATATATTTGCTTTTAAAATGTTATGCGGCTTTTTATGTGTACTGTAGTTTTTAAAATGTCTTTATATGTAAATAATTTCAGTAATATTTTAAGACTAAATTTTCTATGTTTTCAGGTTTACAAAGTTGACAGTTATTTTACTCCAGCAACAGATAAGGATCCACAAACCCAAGGTGATCAGCAAAGTCCAAAACAACCACAGCCTAGTGCCTCTGCTATTGAGACAACAGAGTCTGGAATCTCAGCTGAGAAAAACACTGGAAGTGATGCAAATGTCAGCGTTGCAGAGCCAACATCCACAGTTGAAACAACAAAATTCACGAAACTCAATGATGTAGGCAAATGGGATATCTTAATCGAGGATGAACTCTCATACTGGATCCTTAAAGGTCCTTCAGAGTGTCAACACTGGAACGGCCCTTTTGAAAACTCGAAGCGGCCATTGAAAAATCAAGATAGATATTGTTTAAAAGGTCTTTTTCAGTCCAGAAAAGTTAATGGTGAAATATATGATCGGGAATGGCTAGTGTACTCTCCAACAACTGGCTGTGTTTACTGCTTTGTCTGCAAGCTCTTTTCAACATCAACTGCAGCACTAGCTTCTGGTGGGTTTCCTGACTGGCAAAATCCCATTGCAATTCAAAGTCATGAAAACTCTGAAGAGCATAGAACAGCTTTGCTGACATACTTGACAAGAAAGCGTGGTTAGACTCAAAACTAGCAGAACAAATAAAAACAGAACAACAGTACTGGAGACATGTGCTTGAGCACGTTGTTGCAGTGATATGCACATTAGCAGAACGTGGGCTAGCTTTTAGGGGAGACAATGAAACTTTTGGATCACCAAATAATGGCAACTACCTTGGCCTGTTATAATTAATTGGTAACTTTGATCCATTTCTTTCCAATCACATAAAACAATATGGAGACAGAGGATCTGGGTCTCCTTCATATTTGTCTAAGATAATATGTGGTGAACTTATCCAGCTTATGGCTGATAGAGTAAGAGAATCAATTTTGGATGATTTGAGAAAAGCAGACTACTTCAGTTTGTCTGTGGACTCTACACCAGATCTTTCTCATGTGGATCAACTAACTGTTATAATAAAATATGTATCACCTGTTGAACGCTTTCTAACTTTTCTCGAGCAGGAAAATCACAGTGGTGAAAGTATGGCGGATATGGTAGTGGATTATCTGAGTAACGACTGCAAAGTTGATTTCAGTAAGTGCCGAGGACAGTCATATGATAATGCAGCAAATATGGCTGGTAAATGCAATGGAATGCAGCAAAAAATGCTAGAGAAAAACACGCATGCTATGTATATTCCCTGTGCCGGACATTCACTAAATCTTGTTGGCCGTGCTACAGTAGATTGCTGTTTAGATGCAGTAAACTTTTTGCTGTTGTGCAAGAAATATACACTTTCTTTTCATCTTCTACAAAGAGGCGGGCTGTGTTGTTATCATTCTTGAATGCAGACTCCAGAGTGCCAAAGTACCTGTCCGACACTAGGTGGGAAGCACATGCCAAAGCTGTGTCTGCCATGAATGAGAGTTACAGGTCAATCACCGATGCTCTAAGTCATTTCCATGCTAATGAAAATGAAAAGGGTGATACAAGAAGACAAGCTGGTACTCTTCTGGAAAAATTGGAGGAACTGGAGTTTGTTTTTATGCTACACTTATGGACTCGTTTGCTGGAGGAGTTTCACAAAACCAGTAAGGCTCTCCAGGATCCACAGATTGCACTTACCACATGTACGAATCTGTACACATCACTTTCCCACTTTGTGAAAAATATTCGAGAAAATTTTGATGATATTGAACAAGAAGCTAAATCCAAACTGCCTGATGTAGAATACAAGTGTGCAGAAAAAAGAAGGAGGGTGAGAAAAAAAGCCAACGATGGAGCTGCACCTGATGCTGATAAAGAGCTTTTTCTAAGAGACAAATTTCGAATGAAATTCTTCATTCCTATAATAGATGTCCTTGAAGCAAACTTGAGCAGAAGAGTAACAGTCTACAATTATGCTGCAAACAAATTTTCATTTTTAGTTGATTTAGAAGCTTCAGAGGCACAGCTACGTGAAGCAGTAGAAACTTTGATGAAAGAGTATACAAACGATGTTGATATTAACCTTACGGGAAACTGAAGCACTTCCATGCTTATGTCAAGCAGAATTATCCAGGAAAAAGAACAAATTTGCCACAAAGATCTGTATCAAATCATCTTCCAAGACAAGATTCATTTAGTTTTCCCTAATGTGAAAGCAATATTACAACTATTCTTATGTCTGATGGTAATAACTTATTCAGGAGAAAGGTCATTTTCACAGCTAAAGAGAATCAAAAATGAACTGAGAGCAACTATGTCTCAAGACAAATTGTATGCATTTAGCATCATGTGCATAGAAAGCGATAAGCTGCGTAGCATATCATTTGAGGACATAATTCATGATTTTGCTTTTGAGAAATCAAGAAAGAAAATGTTTTAACTTGTATCTGGTATCAGTTTTCTGATCTTGCAAACGAGTTCATTATTATTCATATTAAACCCTTGGCGCACGTGGGTGTTACCTCAGCTGAATAAAATCGTCTAGAGTTAGCCAGAATAAAATACTAAAAGTGCTCGTGATCCTTAAAGGGTTATTAAAAGTGATCCTGATTACTTATTTTGTCAACATTTTGTATATATATATTAATGTATCTTAAAATTATTTTAAAAATTACATTTAAGTATTGTTTCCAGTGTATACTATATTATAATCTATGAGAGAGATCAAGCCAGGCAAGTGATAAATATGTAATCAGTAAATGCATTCATTTGAAATGAATTTGTATTTTTCACTTTAAATACCCTGCTATTAAGTAATTAAAAAGCATATATATGTTTTCAAAGTCCTGTTTTGGTACGCACCTTTATGAGACCTTCTGGTGTAACTTTTTAACAAGGGGCCTCCAAGCTTTATATAGCTTAGGGCCTCACCATGTCTAAATCCGGCACTGTTTTCGTACATCAGTAAGTACTACTCTTAGTAACATTTTCGTACCTCAGTAGGTACTACTCTTAATGAAATTTTCGTACCTCAGTAGGTACTACTCTTAGTAACATCTTCGTGCCTCAGTAGTACTGCTCTTAATAACACCTTCATAGAAAGCTGAAGTTACATCAAGCCATTCGACCATACTATATTAGTACTCATTACAAGTAAGAAATAAAGCAAATATTCTAAAGGATTTATTTCCATCTTATTTCGTTCGAACGGATTCGTAAAAGACCTAATAGATATTTATGTTCTTTAAAATTATTGCTTAATTTGCCCATTTTAAGAACGGATTTACCATGGCTTGGGTATGACTTGTTGCAGGTCTCTTTTTGAATGGTCTTCCCCAAGTTGATCCATATTCATTTGTTAATGAATGCCCCCACAGTTGAATTGAACGTACGACCCACAGACTGCGAGTCGAGCGCCCTAACCCCCTGGCCTCCGATACTACAGAAACTGCTAAATACATACTCACCTGGTGATCTACTACAACAATACAGTGTCTGAAAAACGCCACCATATTCTCAAGTATCTCTTTATTTCAATCCATCTGATAACCTAAAGAAGCGTTACGTTAAATGCCTTCTAGGAATACACGTACGTTACGCTAGTGGGACAACTGCCCAAGGTTCGTCAGTTTTAGGGACACCAATTTTGTTCAATTGAAATTAAATACGTTAAACATCGGCAATGAGTGTTAAGAAAAATTCAAAAGGTCTGTTTTACACCGTATGTAAAGCTTGAACAACAAAAAAGCACGCATCTAATTTTTACGTGAAAAGAAATAAAATATGGTTAAGAAGCTTTGGACCTTACGTTCAGAATAACTATGAACTGCAGTGTGATGCATGTTGTAACCATCGATATTATTTTATTGTTGGTATAATAACTCGACAAATTGCATGATGTGCATCTTGTTGTTGTTAACGCTTAATTTTATTTTGATTTCAATGTTTATGAATACATTTGCAAGTATATTTATGGTTTATTTAAGGTTTTTTTTTTTGGGGGGGGGCTCCTTAATTAGCCAGTTGTGAA
>NW_013665981.1:184361-186388 GCF_000517525.1 Limulus polyphemus | reverse complement strand
GAAACGAGAAGAATAGACAAATGGGGATTTATTGCAAGTTTTGCCCAAGGGACCCAACCTGGCTATCGCTTGTCGGTTGTGGTTGTAGATGAAAATAATAATTGTGTTTAATGAAACATTTCTTTTTGCTTTAATTTCAGATATTAATTTCTTCTTTGTGTGTGTGTAATACATTTTTATTAATTAAAATAAATGAAACGTAACTATCAATTTATTTCACGTTTTCAATTCTCAAAATTAACAAAAATACAAATAGTGCTAAAGTTTATTTTCCTTCTACAGGTTTTTGTTTTATTTATTTTCTGGGGAGAAAAGATGTTATTTAGTGGCTGAGTTCCTAAAACGCAGTATGCCTGTAAAATGGTCTGGTTATTTTAGCCAAGTTTTTAAAAGTATTCCTAAAATGGTACAGTTTTAAGGGTTTGGAAGCTGTGAAACATTATTTCACATTGGATACATTTTATACAAGGACTTTAACTCCTAGCAACTTCAGGCCTCATTATCTTACAAAACTATTTCACAGAGATAATGTGACTTTTTTTTTCAACAGTCATTAGATTATTTAATTATGAAAGAATATGTCATATAATCAGACCAAATCACATTAAAACAGGGGAGAATCTTCACTTTTTATATTAAAAAAACAGTTTGACAAAATTGTTTATACCAATTAAGATAAAAGCCTTTGTCCTTTCAAAGTTCATTTAACGTGTTGACTTATTCTAGAAGAGAAATTATACGAATGAGTATTACAGTCTTTCAAACACATTAATATATAGTCCCCCCGCTAGATTTTCCAAAATCCCTTTAAAGTCTACTGATAAACGAGCCTACGCAACGCTTGCCTATTATTGACGAGCCTAGACGTTTGCAGGACTCAGGTATATTACACGTGACATCGAATAGCCTTTACACGAACAACAGCAGGCAACATACAAGTCTGAAATGAGTGCCCGACGCTTTCAACTGAACTGTGGGATCATTTTGATTGGCTGGAACTCAACCATGGTGAATCGGTGAATCACCAGCTTAAGTCAGAATTGGTAATTACAACAACTCGAATCAGTCGAATGGACAGTGTCAGAGTACTCAAAAACCAGTGTGTGTGAACAGATGTTTCCAATGTTAAATAGAATATAAACTAAGCATATGGAAAGTTTACATTACGGGAAACAGACTCATAACAATTAAATCACAACGTGTGTTTTTTTTGTAATCAGAATATCTGATGTAGACCTAAAAAGTCAAGAAGTATGTAAGTAAGCATCTGATGTAATAAAATGTCCAATCTTTAGAAACCTTTTTTTTTATGTCCCTCTCTTTTTGACCTCAACATTTTTTTGAACACACTTTGCCTTGCATGGAATGTGGATGGGATATTACGTCACTTGTCTTGCTGTTGGGAACTAATACTTGTAGACGGTATTTGTATAATTACAGGTTCTTGACATCTTCACTTGATGCTAGTAAATCTAATTATACGTATACAAAACATATGTTTTGAAGTCATTACCACTATTCACAAAACCTTAAAAGATATAATATGAACTCTAACCAAGCGTACCCCAAAACAATTCGTCAGAATTGGGGGTTTTCTTGATAAAATGTCAAACAATTTATAAGATATTAACCAAAAGCCACCCGTGGCTCAGCAACAAGTCTGAGTGAAGGTTTATAACGCTAAAAATCAAATTTCGTCACCCGCAGTGGGCACAGTACAAATAGCCCATTGTATAGCTTTGTCCTTTATTACAAACAAACAATTTATGAATAAATTCACAAATTTCACGAAACAATTTGTCTTGAATTCTAAGACAGTCCCCACATAAAAGTATTATATTTTGCAAAAATGTTAAAAATTCAGGAGAAAACTTCATCGACAAATATTCAATATATCGATCTTATTTACTTTACGTTAAGGTAATAAATATATGTCGGGAGAACTACAGAACAAACTATTATTTAGCACTTGTACCTCGTGGCATCGCAGTGTTCTGTTAACAAATATATATATATATATATATATT
>NW_013665981.1:183469-184270 GCF_000517525.1 Limulus polyphemus | reverse complement strand
GTGCAGGCGAGTAGAAGTTCACGCATTATTTCTTCAGGTATTTTGGGTGGAGACATTATTTTCTCAATCTACAAATCCCTATTTTGACTCCACACTAAAATTGATAAGTACTGTAGACACTTGTTTACTTTTTTAGAGCCCCTAGTTGTAGGCTTGAAAATATAATCTTTGCATTTTGACTCAACATGTTTCTGTACGTTTTTGACGATCTCTATCCCCTTTTTTAAATTAACAGTTTTTAATAATCTTGTTTCTTAAATTTTAATTTCCATTTACGGAGAATAAATTTTAAGCTAGTATGTAGATATGCGTTCAGTTGAATGTTACACGTTTTTCAAGTTCACTGTTACACTGAACGTATTCAAAATAAGTAACAAACGTACAACAAATAATAAACACGTGTACTTAAATGCAACTACAACAACATCACAGATTTAATGACTGGCTTACATCAATGACACAGTATAACGTAACAAATACGAGCAGTAACTAAGCAATCTCATCAGAACGGAATAAAGTTTCTTCTAAGATAATACAACACAGATTGATGCAATGTAACAGATGTAATAACATGCTTCTCTTGTTAGGTCTACATTGTATGTTCTTTAAAAGCCTGCTGTTTGCTAGAATAAGGCTACACAAATAACGCATGCAAGATAGACAACAGGGGCATAGTTAGTACACTTCGGTAATAAGTAGTCCAACCCTAATATGCATTGGTCTTCAATGTCAGACAAGTATATTTTGTGTCTGTCCTTCATGCCCAAGAGCTCAATTGTTTCCCACAATGGTCCCCACAAC
>NW_013665981.1:179322-182511 GCF_000517525.1 Limulus polyphemus | reverse complement strand
GTAGTCTCTCTCTTCTTGTTTATTTCTTTCTCCTCCAACCACTGCTGTAGTCTCTCTCTTCTTGTTATTTCTTTCTACTCCAACCACTGCTGTAGTCTCTCTCTTCTTGTTTCTTTTCTTTTTCCTCCAACAACTGCTGTAATCTCTCTTGTTTATTTTGCTGTTCGAGCTGCCACTGTTGCAGGTTTTTTTGTCACTGCTATAATCTCTCTTCTTGTTTCTTTTCTTTTTGCTCCAACAACTGTTGTAATATCTCTTCTTGCTTCTTTTCTTTTTCCTCCAACAACCGCTGTAATCTCTTTTCTTGTTTATCTTGCTGTTCGAGCTGCCACTGTTTCAGGTTTTCTTGCAAGTGCTGTTGTCTCTCTTCTTGCTTCTTTTCTCGTTCTTCTTGTTTCTTTTGCTGTTCTTGTACTGCTGCCATCAAATCTGCTAAGCTGTAGTTTGATTTGCCACATCTCGTTTCCATCTTCTTTTTCTTTTTTATTTTCCGTCCCACTCTCTGACACCAATTTGTTACGTCTGTGTTCGTTTGTTAATTTTCCGTAGAAATTCTTTCTAAGAAACTTCAGCGATACAAGTCCTTTCTTAAATAAAACCAGTTTATTCTTTCTCAATTCAACTTTGCAATACACTTAATTTCCACAGTCACTTTAACTTAAACACATGCTATAATTCACAACGATTCACGCCCTTTACTTACGGTCACTACCGCTCAATTGACTCGATTAACTGTGTGTATTATCTTCAATCTCTCTATCTGCTACTCCAGTTCCGATTAATTCTCTCGCTTTATTTGCCGCGCTTATATACAATACGAGCTCTCATCTAGCAAACGCTTGGACGTTCGACAGGTTCCACGATCTTTCTAGAACTCCAGCGCATGCTCTCAGCGTCGCGCGACTTCCACTGTCGTAACAAAATACTATGATAATCGTCCACTGTTAAAAACTTACTGAAATATAGTCACGGAAATCCACATAGACAGCAAACTCAAGTAAGGATGAGCAAAATCGGGAACCTTTTTAGTGGCAGTTTCCAATTAAAGCGCTAGAAAATGCACGGGTTGTAGTTTCCAACTAACGCGCACACTAGGAAAACACCGGATTTTTTGATGGCGGAAAGTGGAGGGCTTAGAAAATTTCGCAGCAAGACAAAATTAAGGAAGTCGAATTTAAGTTTAAAATAAAATTACTCCCTTAGTTTTTTACAGAATTCCTGTTCGATCCCACACTACAGCAGATATCAATTACAATAATTTTTATAATGGAATCATAATAGGGAGTAGATCTCCAGCCTTGTTTGCTTACTTTTTTTGTGATCCCAATTTTTAGATTATAAATACTCAATTTTCAATTATCTTGTATGTTGGCTTTTTCAATGCACAGCAATGGGCAAATATATGTTTAGAGTATTTGTTTTTTGTTTTGTTTTTGAATTTCGCGCAAAGCTACACGAGGGCTATCTGCGCTAGTCATCACCACCCACCGCCAACTCTTGGGCTACTCTTTTACCAACGAATAGTGGGATTGACCGTCACATTATAACGCCCCCACGGCTGAAAGGGCGAGCATGTTTGGTGTAACAGGGATTCGAACCTGCGACCCTCAGATTGCGAGTCGAGTGCCTTAACCACCTGGCCATGCCGGACCTATGTTTAGAGTAAGACACAGCCCCCACTAAGCGCGCACAAAATTTTACAAGTAGAAAAGCAGCAGAACAACATCGCATCTATTATGTATATATTACCAGGTAAATCAACTTTAAATGAAAAATAATCAACTTTTAAATAGGTCATGGACATCCACAGCCCTTCATATAGTATATCTGTTTAGCTTTTGATGCAAAATACCCAGCCGATTTTGCTGTAGGTTTATGAAACAATAATATTAATAATACTATGAAAACATGGTCAAAATTTTAATTTTGTTTACAATCGTTAAATCACTGATTTTGTTTATTATCAATGTTTGGGTGGTCTTAACCATTGAAAAAGAAGGTTTTGGGTGTTGTTTCAAGAATAAGTCTGCTTAAGGGTTTTTGCCCGAATGTTCTATTAGTTTTGAGCAAATTCCTGTGCGATCCCTATTATGAACCATTATCGTGGTTCATGACATAATTATTATTTCTTTGACATGAACTAATAGGACTAGTTAAACCTCTTTAAAAATCATTGTTGATAGATAAGCTTTAAGAAATTCCGTAATTGTGAATTTAAAATATAATATTAACGAAAAACAGCTTTAATGTTTTGAACTAACTCAGCGAATAATTACACATTTTAGCTTAAGTTAGAATTATTTTAACAGCCTCAGCTGAAACTGTGGTTGAAGTAACATCAGTAAACATAGCATTTACAAAGAAGTCTTTGCGTTTATTGATTTGCGCTTATAAACCTGTCACAGTGCCACTTGGTGTCGGAATCGTCCTTACGGCATACCGTTTCTATCTGAAGTTGATTGTTATGGAAAAGTTAAATCATGCGTGTTACATAAATTAAACAATCACAGCAAATACACCAGACTATCAGTCAGTATATAATAATTATCTGATCTTGAACAGTATTAGAAATGCAACATTATTCACAACAACTCAGTTATATGTAGCCTTACACTACACTTTTCTAAGTGATTGATCTGTCGCCACAATGACTCATCTCATATTTATTAGGTATCTACAAATCCCTGTTTTAGCAACGCTGCCACAATAGGTATTCCTGATTACCCCCGGAATATTTAATGGCATTGTCCGTTACCATGGTTACAGCTAAGCTATATGTTTCCGCACGTTTCGGCTGATCTAGGACAATTCCTCAAAGCGTCACTCCCCTCCCCCCGAAAAACTCGCTTTGTCTAGTTCTTAGTGAATACATAGTACTTTACTGACAAGAAAGCATAAGATACTAAAGTGCAATCATGAAACGAAGAGGAAAATACACGAACATTTATTTTTAGGTGTATGTACACGAAATGTAACTTTGTAATTTAAGTTACATTCTTTGCAATTTGAGCTCAATTGTATGTTCATTTCATATAGGTGTGTTACTCTTTGTTGATAACAAAAGAACAAGATGACAAACCAAGTCCTGCAGTTATATACATATTTATTTACACATTTTCTTTTCCACAGGAGGCCACCCAATCCTAATACAGAAGTTCATCATTTTTATCTTTATCTAATAAGGGAAAA
>NW_013665981.1:140876-178821 GCF_000517525.1 Limulus polyphemus | reverse complement strand
GTGCAAAGCTACATCATTACATACTGGGAGTGACGTCCATCTTGGCAGAAAGCAAGGCACCCGTGTCCAAAACACTATACAGATTTTATGATAAAAGTAGCTCTGCATGCACGCAGTCAACCTGGAAAGATTTAGAATTTCCATCTATTTGTAGGTTGATTTTTAAAAAAAATCATTGTGATAAATGTGCATGTAACATCTGTGCCTGCAATACAACACATGAAATTAATTTTGAATAATTTAAATTTCTGCCTAAAGAACTGAAAACACAGTAGCGATAATACCGATAAAAATTCAATAAAATATAAAAATATAGTACAGGTAAAGCACAGTTAGAAACGGAAAATAATATAGTAGCAATATAAAACAAAACCCAAGGTGCCACGAAGAGTGAGCATAGTAAGAGATCAAGACAGAGCACACTCAGCAACCCAAAATACAACAAGGGTAGAGCTAAGTTAAAGATAAAAATATAGCACAGATAGAACACATTTAGGCAGCAAAAACCGGCAACACTTAAAGAGATCACGAATGTTGTATGGACAGAGAACAATTACAGACCAATCATATAGGACATAGCAGGCCTAAAATAAAAATAGCATGGTTGAAATGAACTTGACGAATGCAAGAATAGGAAAAATTTAAATTCACCATTGTATATATATATCTCATTTCTAGTTTTACTAAAGATAAACGTTAATTATGATCAACTAAGATGTACAAATAAGCTTCTTTTTAAACAGAAATCAAATCAAAAAGAGTGGTAGTTATTTAATATCAACACCAAACTTACTATTTAAACAGATTAAATCCTTTTGCTTAACTTACTTCCTTATCCAAGATGTAATTAAAACATCACAAAATAGTGAGAATAGTCTGAAATAATAAAATGCATGTAAATATTTACAAAATCTAGTTTTAAAACAATTTGTAAATGTAAAAAAACAACAACAAATGTTTGTAAAATCTAAAGAGGTACAAGGATAATCGAAAAAAATAATCATTGTTCCTTTAGAAAAATAGCAGGTGAAAACTGTTAATTATAAACACTTCACAGGTCACCTGTCAAGTTAATCTCTTTTGGTTAACCTTCACCCCCCATAAGACTTGGATTTTCTTTAATCTTTTCAAATTCATTCAAATTTCTTTTGTACAATTCAGTACAATCATTAAAAAATCTAACACTTGGTTGGAAAAACTTAGCAAGTTAAATCTCAAGAAAAACAGAAATAAAGATGACATTTTGTTCAGAATAATGATACATGAAAAGATGTAGATTAAACAAATATGGAGGAAAGCATAATTTATATTGGTGTTCTGAAGATTTTAATTCAGATTGCTTTATTATTTCATTACTTATCAAGTGATGACTATGCTATGTAAAGGTTTACTAGAGACTCTTTGAATCAAATAGGTATAAAATCAGCCATTTTGACTCCAATGTAATTAACAACAACAAAAAAAAACAACAACAACATATGCATGTATCCAGTAAATACAGCCAAAGTGACAATGTACTATCAACATTAACATGGCCTACCTTAACGTTTAGGGCTGAAGTTTGTGTACTTATCCTAATATATATATATATATATATATATATTTATTTTAAAATTTATGCATTCACATACAAAAATATTAAAAAAAAAGTTGCATAGCTAGACATGAATGTATCAATACATATCATCACTTATGATCAATGAAGCAGTTAGGTCTGGAATTTTATAAAATACACACAAAGCAGATATGATAAATTTAAATTGCAAAAGACCATGATTAATAACAGACAGCACAGAAAATCTTATAATTAGTAAAACTAAAAATTTAAGAAGCACAATAAAATATTTAGAGGCCTATAATTTAAGTTTTTACATTAAAGCATTACATATGCTTATAAGATATGATGCACACACACACAAAAATAACATTAATAGCTTCAAAACTAAAAATCAATAAACAAAAGAATCCCCAAACAACAGTACATTCCTGAGTTATGGGGCTAATGGTGGCCCTGCCTAACAATGTGTCATTAGAAATCACAGTCGAAATAGACTGATGTGTGTATTAAAACATACACATTATCTTTACAATAGGCTATTTCATTACTGGTACTCACCCAGGGGTACTAAATCTATACACACCAAAAGTCTGTAGTAATCACTGGCATGAAAAAAAAAAAAAAGAAATATCTTATACCTTGCTATTTGTGTAACAGCTTCTGCTACCTACATTTATCTATTGCAAGGTATCATGCACTGTTGTATGTACAAACTGACCCAGATTAGACATAGAGACTCCAGATACCCTTGTAGTTAATTATGAAGAGAAATTATCCTAGTGTTTATCTGTACACATTTCACATGTTGTCATTCTAGCCTAACAAAAATACAACATTAAGCACTAATCTACTTAACACTAAACTGCACTGAGCTCAAACAAAGAATCTTATGCACTTTTTTCTTAAAGTATCCTATTCTTTCACTATACAAAAAATTTTTGTATTACTTTTCAGAACCTCTGCTTCACAAATACAAATTTGACAGAGCTTTTCTAATATAAAAAATCTGAGTCTCAGTTATCTCTCCTCAAATGTAACCGAGTTCCTTGTTGTTTTATATTTTAGATATTTATCCAAAATCAATATCATACTCTAATGTAGGCATCGACAAATATTTTCAAATCTAGGAGCCAGGAGTGCCTAACCTAACTTCACTACTGTTTGTACCGGGAAATGGGGGCTACTGTATATTTATTTAGTTTCACAGCAACGAGTGCATGCTAATGATCACATGATATAGTACTGCCTGAACTAACTGCCTTTGGTCCCATCTGAGTCTAAACAAGTGCACTGATTAGTTGAATTGAGAGAAAAAAGAAAACAAAATGGCACGAAGTTAGTAACGTGTTGTGCAAACACAGTGCTTCATTCCTGAAAAAAAACACAAAGTGCTGAATCCACCATTAAAATCATGGAAACAGAGTTTGATTTAGGACTCAAAGAATGTGGAAATAGTTCCAGACTTCCAAGAGTCCAGAACCGTTCTAGATTCGAGTCCTTTTTAGTACAGACCTATGCATAAATAAAATGGGAGAAAATACTAGGTGCCACGATGAAATTTTTACTCGCCATGACGACCTGGTGCCAGGATTTGTCAAAGCCTGCTCTAATGTCAAATTTGTACATGCTCCATGTTATTTTATTTAGTCTTTATAAATATTTATCAATACTTGTAAAAACAAATGAATTGGGTCACAGAAAGCCTTAAGATTCATTGATATAACCTTCATGTGAAAGTTTCCCTTCCCATTCATAAACCAATCCAACAAAGACTTCAACCAAGAACCTCTGGACTATTAGAACATCCTATGCCATCTGAGAAACCACTGCACAAAGTAACAGATAAAATGTGCCTTGAGAACAAGGCTTAATCTAGATTTCCAGTGTTACATCGCATATTCAATTCACAAATACTAACCTTGTAAATCATAAAAAAAAACCTTCCATCTAGACCCCTAACACTTTTACAAATTTATATCATATAGCATCTAACTTATTTAATTAATACATAAATAAAGAGGAAAAAAGTACAACCTTTAAAAAATGTTTGTTCACATTTTTTAATCACTTCCAGCAGTGTTAAGAAAGAAACAAAATTTTATTTCCAGTAAGTTAAACATATCAGTTTTGTTTCTTGACCAAATTGATCCCACCAACACTTGTTACCTGCAACAAACTGATGCATTAAATCCTTCTCACTTGTGTTGTTCCATTAACATCAATGGAACTGATAATGCATACACTTTAGTATGGTTGTGGTTAAAAGTTTCTACATTTTGAGGATCAATTTATGGAAAATATCCCTCATGTACATAAACCTGTCTCTTTTAACCATTTTATATGCTCTTGAAGTTATATCATTATTTAATAATTGATCCGACTTTGAATCATCTGTTATGTAGGCTCGGCCAACTTCAAATTCTGTGACCACTTATAGATCCACATGTAAAGGAATCCTCACCAGACACATTTTTAACCACTCATCTATGCATCAGCCTTTTGACCCCCCCCCCCTCCTTCACTGAGAATTTGATTACAACTAGTCATTCAAAATCAACACCACTTACAGTTTCCATTCTGTTCCACCTCATCCATCTGGGTAACTGTACCACTAGCAACAGATGCATACCAACCTACTAACACATCCATTCAGCAACTTAATTGTATTGAATGATATACTGTAAAGAAAATTCAATTTCTTCATGAGTCACATCCATACAATGGTATTTTTGAAAACCAAACTGACATTTTTAACAGGAATTTTAACTTTTTTAAAACAAGTCTTCTCTGACTGCGCTCATACACACATATATATACATGCATGTGTGTCATTTACATCATTTATAGACAGGCTGATAAAAAAGGTTGCAAAAAGATTTTAATACAGCGTACTACACTGAAGTGGAGAGACATTCCAAGACACTGTATAAAATACCTAGCATTCTATTTAATGAAGTTTAAACAGATTTTATATACTACTCCATTGCCAAACTGCTTTCTTACATGAACTACCAAAATAGTTAAGAAAGAATAACACACAAACATGTACTTCTAAAATAAACATTTTTCACAGTAGAAACAATGATCACAGCTATGTGATGCATGTTTATCAACAGAAATATAGATAGACAAGTAAATAAACTGCAGTAAAACTTCATTTAAAACAAAAGTAGCAGCCATGAAAACCCTTTTTAGATAATGTCTGAACTACAATACCATCACTTAAAACTAATGAGAATACAAAAGGCCCTTTCTTAGATTAAGGTAATCAATGAATGTTACATATACTTAACCGTATCACAAGAATCATACAGTATTTTATCTTGAAGTGTGTGTGTAGTAATTCATCTAGAAGTGAAACATCCTACAGATAAATGAAACTGTGTGGACAGCTTTATACAAAATTACTCCTTACATCCTGACAAGGTGTAAAACTGTGTGAACCTGCTACTATGAGGACAGCTTTATACAAAATTACTCCTTACATCCTGACAAGGTGTAAAACTGTGTGAACCTGTTACTACGTGCACAGCTTTATACAAAGTTACTCCTTACATCCTGACAAGGTGTATTACTGTATTACTGCGTGAACCTGTTACTATGTGCACAGCTTTATACAAGATTACTCCTTACATCTTTACAAGGTGTAAAACTGCGTGAACCTGCTACTCTGTGCACAGCTTTATACAAGATTACTCCTTACATCTTTACAAGGTGTAAAACTGTGAACCTGCTACTCTGTGCATAGTTTTATACAAGATTAGTCCTTACATCCTGACATGCAGAGAATAATCATACTGTGGATAATATACTTAAATAGACACATACATGTAATCTTGTACCTCAAGTATTTTCTAAAGGTAAACCCTCCTTCACCAAAGATAAAAATGTAGTATCTAATATTTCATGCATATATACATATAGTATGCATTTTAAACATTTATATGGGCATCAATGTGTGTACCTTAGTGCTGTTTATTATGTTTAATTAATGCAATGAACACAATAATTATGTCCTGAGAGTATTTTATCCTCTGTTCATCAAAGGTGTTTTTTTCTGACAGACATACAAACATATTCCTGTACAGGTTTTACAAACTATGTCATGAATTTTTCACACAAGGCTTATACAAACCTGTGAGCAAAAATGGCTTCCTTTTCTACACTACACATAAAAATATAAAAAGTGTCATTTATGAAGCTAGGTAAACTGTGAGGTGACTTACAAATAAGTGTATAGTTATCCAAACCCAGAACATTTCCTTCCTATAAAACAAACTTCATTACTGGAAAGTAAAATTAAATTAAGGTCTTTAAAAACAAATTACAAACATAAACATATAAATAAACAACTTTTCATATTGTAACATTTTTTTTTGGCAAGTTAAAACTTCTGTTTAACTCACAATGACAATCTTT
Source organism: Limulus polyphemus (assembly GCF_000517525.1). Classification (NCBI taxonomy): domain Eukaryota; kingdom Metazoa; phylum Arthropoda; class Merostomata; order Xiphosura; family Limulidae; genus Limulus; species Limulus polyphemus. The sequence continues at coordinate 172,844 of NW_013665981.1, read as the reverse complement.
CTGCTTTTTTAAGGTAAGCTAATATTGTCAATTAAACACGTTTGATCAAAAATTGGGAACTAAGCTCAAAGCTAAGGCAAATGTGTGTTTTTACTTATGACAGTTAAATTTATGAGCCTGAAGAAAAAAAAATTGGAAAAGATAAACTGAAAATGTGGAATAACTGATATTAAGGATGCTAAGTCTTCTAATTTTTCTACACTATATATTAATATAAGCATCCGATAAAATGCTAGAGATCTATAAACATATCACTATATATAATTCAATATCAAGATGTTTATGGTAAGACTAAATACTTAATAGTCGTTGCTTGCAGTATACATGAGGGAACCATACAAATATATTTCTGCCAAGTCTAATTGTACAGCCTGAAAAAGGCAAGACTTGAGTTTGTGCCAAGTTGCATTTCCTAAAACAATTTAAAGTAAGGAAATTTAAGAGTTTAAACTTGTGATTTGAATTTTTGAAAAAGTTACAAGAGTATTCCTCCAATGTGAACTGACTGCCCAAATAACAAAAAACACATTATTTCTTTGAGAAATAAGTGATCATCTACAACTTTGAACATTAATACATAACATTTTAAGGAACACTTTAAACCTGGAGGATCAATATGTAATCAATTAAAAAGCACATGTGCAGAGATCTACCACAAGTTTTTAAAACAATTACTGTATTGCATTGTAACAAATAAGCTTGGAGCATGATGCTAGTATGGGGGTATATTTTTTTAAAGGTGATGAACAATAGAAATAAGGTGGAAAATATGCATAAGGTCTGTTTATAATAAGTAACAACCTTACAAACTTTTTTTCACCTTTGGGGTTTCTTTTTAGGTAAAAAATAACCACAATTTTAAGTTCTCATGTAACTACTATTAGATCTCATAAAAAAGAAAACAGTGGCAGTGAGAACTCACAAAAAAAAATCAATAAATACAGGAACCAATGAAAATACTTACAGCAAATTTCACAACAAATATGTTCAATGACTTGCTAACATTTGCAAAGAATTGTACTGACTGAAATATATTTTAATCACTGAGCACTGTAGCTAGCAAACCAACTTACTTTCACAAAATAGTGCACTCACATTCTCTTACTTCTAAAACCCTAAGTTATCAAGTTACTGGGTTGCTAATTTGGGGTAATTTGGTATGAGGATTCATAGTACCAGGGATGTCTTCAGTGATAGTGGTCACTATTGTTCGAGCTTTAGCACCACCAATTGTATTAACACGTGTGATCAGGCTGTTGCGAGTAGTTCCAACAACATTACTGGTTTGAGTTCCAGACTGAGAATCTAAGGAACTACTATCTACAGTATTTTGTGGAGGTCTCGGGAGACGACGACGTAGCCACTCGTGCCTAAGGGCTGCTGATGGTGTCATTCTCAAACTTGGATCCCACTCTAAACAGCGTTTCAGAAAATCAATGAAATGAGGATCATCACACCCTTTTAAAGCTGTCACCCAGTCCTTACTGCCTGGTGGACCTCTCATTTTTCCTCGCCGAGATTGACCACCATTAAGCACAACTGTGCCATCAGCTACAACTGTAGTACTACAATAACGTGGATAACCTTTTGAGCTAATAAAGTTCTTGGCACGTTTTGACTGGTCCAGAAGTTTTTGTGGTGGCATACCCAACAACTCAATCATACAAGCCAGCTGGTCTCCTTCATCTTCTCCAGGAAGAAGGGGATAGCCTGTCAAAAGTTCAGCAAGAATGCATCCTAAACTCCACATATCTATTGGCATCCCATACTTTGCTCCAAGGATCACTTCTGGTGCTCTGTAAAATCTGGACTGTATATAAGTATATACTCGTTGATGTTCATAACAACTTGAACCAAAGTCTATCACTTTTATTCCACTACGTCCCTGCTGTTTTAACAACACATTTTCTGGCTTTAAGTCACAATGTATAATTTTATTTCGATGCAAGGTATCCAAACACTGAAGCAAAGAATGAGCAAACTTCCGAACAAGTTGTAAACTGAATCCTTGAAACTTGTTTTTCTTGATGAGTTCATACAGATTAATACTGAGTAATTCAAAAGTTATACATATGTGATTTCGGAATGTGAAGTGTTCCAACATGTGTATTAAATTCATAGTATTATCTTTGTCCTGTTTTCTTAGATGGTCTAAAATACGAATCTCTTCCTGTGCTTGCCGATGGAAACGTTTTTCATTCCGAACCATTTTTAAAGCTACCTGTTGGTGGTTCTTATGGTCGTAAGCTTTTATTACTTGGCCAAAACTCCCCTTACCTATAATTTTTAGCATTTCATACCGATAAGCTATATGATCATGAGGAACATGAAGATAAGAACCCTGATCATCATCATAACCACAGTTACTTGGAGCCCCAATGACTCCTTGGCGTTTCTTAGCATTGGCACCGATGAAATATATTTGATGATAACTGAAAATTTCATGGTGTTCATAAGGAGTAAGTTTATGCATATATAATTTCATTACCTGTTCTGGTGTAGCCACAAGAGTTTTAGTTTTGGAAGGTGCATTTTTGTTACTGACATTGGTATTACTGTCCACAGATGTAGCTGGACGAACTTCAGGAAGTTTAGTAACCGATCCTCTCGTAATAGTGCTACTAGTACTAGTTGTAATATTAGTATTACTACTAACATTAGTGCTGTCGCCATGTTGCGTTTGTGCACGATTTGAAAGAGGTTGAAATAACTGTTGCACTTGTATTGTATCTTGATATCCCGATTTAAATCCTCCAATTGTCTGACTTTTAATAGGCGGGAGATTGACGTTGGTAAATTTTTCAGGAATATTGGAGAGAAAGCCATCATTTGATGATGTGCTCGACGAGCCATTAATGTTGGCGATCAATGATCTTGTTCGAGAGAGTGGCATGCTTGTCTGAGATTTCACCCTTGTGCTTTTAGACATGGCCTAAGCCTAACAAAGAAGCTAGTTTTTACTAGCCTACAAATTGTGGACCAGATAACTGTTTTCGCTGACATTGAGGTTTTTCTTGCAATGCACCTTAGCACAAACTCAACACAATAAACTATATAACAGAAACGTGCTTCGTTCGGTCCCCATCCCAAGTTCACCAACACGGTAACAGTAGACTGCTATTCTGTCATCAAGGCTGTTGCTATGCTGCACGCTGAGTTAGCACTAGAAACGCGTCATTTCTCTGACGTCATAAATAGTCGACCAATCAAAATATAATTGTAAAGCAAACTTAATCAGCTGACACTGATAAAGCTGCTATATGTGCGTTACAAAAATCTAAAAGTATCAAATACAATAAATGTGAAATTATATATTTCAAGCAACAACTTATTTCATTGCGTGTAAACCTGTTTTTTTTCATCGTTATCTTACCTGTATATGCATATTCAGTTAGTTTGAAATAAAAGAGCCCAGTATTCTGTGTTAAATTTTGATGTATCTTAAAAATAAATGTCACTTTTAAAGTAATTCACGCAGAGAACTATTTGTTAGTAAAATTGGTTACTGTGGACTTTTCTTTTTCTTTTAGCTTTGTAAATATCAACGTGGTAAGTCCAAAGACTTTGTTAATTTATAAATTTATTTTTAATTCGCTTACTTTTGATCAAGCGTTGTTAATAACAAATAAGGTTCAAAAGTACTTTTTAAATTAATTGTGGTGTATACTTATCCAAATTATTTCATGCAATATTCGAATTTCTACGCAAATGTTTGTCACATTGAAATTATGCATCATATTATAAAGTGCAAACGTGTAATATTAATAGCATTTGGTCCAAAAATGCTGCAAAATAAAACACTAACTTCAACGTCCAGTCGTTCTCGTTAAACTCTGATCAACTAAACTGCTCCAAGGAAACGACGACTGAAGTTATAGCCTAAGGGAACCTTAGGTTTTGGAATGGTGCCTGCTCGTAGGACTGATCCATTGTGAGGCTTGCTGGAACAGTGTGAGGGGTGTGTGTAACAAAATTCACATAACATCCAAAGAGAAGAGGTTGACGGCCGAGGTCTGGCGAGCGGCCATTTCACGAAATAGGTAGATGAACTTGTGTAAAAGTCGGGGTACACACAACCGTGGCTCTATTGATGCTTCACACTCAAGCAACAGATTGTATTGAAATTTTCTGTTTTTAGATCCAGAAGAACTATTTTAATATAAAGTTTAGTACTACTTTGCATATTTAACGCCAGTGAATACTGATCAGTATTACTGATAATTCTAAACTACAAACGTTTATTGACAATCTTTAACATTAGGTTCCTTGTTTGTCAGTTGCATTTATACTGATCAGTGAATTTACTATTTCATACGAAATAATAATCACTTTGGGCTTAAAACAGCCCTATCAAATAACTTAATAAATAAGAACTGGTAGATTTACAATTAGTACTCCCCCTCCAGTGTTTTTACTAACAGCTATAGACACTCGACGACACGCAAAAACAAACAAAAAACAGATCGGACCAGAAACTCACTGCCTATTTATAAATTTTATAGCACATTGATATTCTTAACTCAATTAATACCGACCTTCAATCACATAATATCATGAAAGATTTAAATACAAATTCACCCTTCCCATCAAAGACAACTTGAGCCATTCTGGCGTTCAAACTTGAGCTTGAACCAGGAAATATGATCTCTTGAACTTATTACAAGCTTATCAAAGCTTCAGATTATACAAAAAATAATCTTCCAATAAGCTTTGTCTGTTATTCACTTCAAATATCTATAATTTAAAATACTTGTTAGCAAAGCAACCGTGATTACGGTTGCATTTTTATAATTTTATCTTCATTTTTTTATTTTCAATGAGCTATCTGTGCTATGCTCATCACAGGTATCGAAACTCAATTTTTCGCTTTATAAGCCCTCAGACTATTAAATGTGAATACGGATTCACCAAGACATTTTCTAATAAGCTTTCTATATAGACAATATTTAAAACTGTTTTCGATCTGCTTGGTGAATGGTTCTCCAATGGAACCACGGTAAGTCTCTGGATTTACAACGCTAAACTCAGGGATTCGATTACCCTCAGTGGACATAGTAGGTAGTGCGAGGTGGCATAAAAACACACCCCAAACAAACTTGGAGTATGATAATACAGTTTTATAACGGTTAATGGAACCCCACAGTTTTCATGGATGTATTGCTGGTTCAGATATGGGTCAGTTGTTCTAAACTTTCGATTTTTGTTTATTTGCAATTAAGCACAAAGCTACACAATGAGTTATCTGTGCTCTGCCCACCACGGGCATCGAAACCCGGATTCTAGCGGTATAAGTCCCCAGACATACCGCTGTGCCACTGGGGGGCGAACCAATAGGTCCCTTGTTGTTCTAAAACATTGTTATATATAGCTATATATTATTCAAAATACAAAACAGTTACTTTACGGTTTTAGAGGTTTTAGAATCAAGGTTTTAGAAGACAATTCATAGTAAAAAACCTGAGCTGAACATAGCTTAAATATCACCTATATCTAACCTTCTAAGCACATGATTGCCTTTGAGTTGCATAAATTTCAGTAAGATAAAAGTGAAGAAGGAATAATAGTTTTCGTTGCAGGTAACAGGGTTCAATGGAAATCAACTTCGTGTAATACGCGAAAAGTTGTTACAAAGTTTTGACCAATCTGTGTATATATATAGTATGTTTTGGCAGTGACTGATCCTAACCTTTAGGCATTTTCCACCGGCGGTGAAGCTTAGAAAATATCCACACTAACGTTTTCTTTCAAAATAAAACTAACCATTTTACTTAATAACTAAGGTTTCAGTAACGTTTCTAAAGTTTTTAAAAAAAGAAAAGGATATTGGTTTTTCCCACTAGATGACAGCACTAGATAAGTAGAGTGTCATGATGATGGAACAACATTTTTCACACAAGATCGAAACTTCTGGAAAGAAACAATTTTTGACTACTTTTAGTATTGACATTGTAGAATTATCATTTGGTTTAATTTCTAATATGTAAAGATAATCTGGTCAGTTTTAAAGTGCACCACAAATCACATAGAAAAGAGATATTTTAATTAAAATCTGGCATAATTATGACATTATAAATTACTAGTTAAGCTTAACATTGTTAGTATTGTTGAGCTTGGTTTACTGTTCATATTACTTTACTGTTACAAGACTGCAGTACAGGGGCTTCGCCAAAAGGGGTTGCCCCCCAGTGGCACAGCGGTATGTCTGCAGACTTACAACGCTAGAAACCGGGTTTCGATACCCGTGGTGGGCAGAGCACAGATAGCCCATTGTGTAGCTTTGTGCTTAATTAGAAACAACAACCAAAAGATAACAAAAACTTTTTTATGCTGCTTTTGACATTATATTGTATTCCTTGATTTAATATTTAACATCACATGTCATTTTTCTGCAGAAATATATTTTTATATCGTTTGTTTTACTTAATAATTATCTATAAAAGGTTTATTCACTGAATTTCTCGAGCTTTATGCAAATATATAAATACAAAAAAAATTGAAAATTTTGGTATTCAAGGAGCTAGCCACCCCCTCGACAAAATGCTGGGGAGCGCCTGCAGTAGTATTGTTCAGTTTTAAGAAGAAATGTTTATTATGGTTTGAGAGCTTTTTAAAGCCTGGCGAAGCATAATTATAACCAGATGTACTTCCGCATGGTCTCCGAAAGTATTCTGTTTCAAGAGTAAATAAAACCAAAATTAAGAGTAACAAATTTTATTTCTTGCTTTTGAAGTTCATCTGTCATGCTGTGTTGTAGCCTACAGACTGCATAATCCTTCTCGGGATTAATAGCATGCGCATGTTTTACTGACGTCATTTTAGTGTCTACTAACTGACAGACAACGCATTACTTTATTGTGGTGCGAGTGCTTAAAACAGGTGACCCCTTCAGGCGGCCATCGGTTCCCTTTCGGGGAAATTGTACTTGTCATAAGACAATAGTATTAGGCTTATGTGGTGTTTGAAAATATAATAGGCTTAATACTAATGCCTTATGGCAGGTATGATTAAAAGTTGTGTTTCTCAAAAATTAAAGCCCCCCCCTCAGTTAAATAGATTATTTAAAAATATAAAATCTTGAAACCAGCCGTTATTATTTTTATAGTTATCAAGCTCTTTCTCCTTCAACTCACTTAAATTTACTGTCTCCGCAACATTCAAAGGCAACCCATTTCAAAGGCCAACTAACCTGTTAGAAAAATAAAACTATCTTAGCTGAAGATGACTCCTACTTTGCCAAAATTTATACTTATATCATCCAGTCCTACTATTCTCACTGTTAAGTATGAAAAAAGATGATGCATCAACACTATCAATTCCCCTTACGATCTTAAACACCTCAATCAGATCTCTTCTACCTCTTCTTTTTTTTTTCAAAAGAAAATAGTTTGAGAGATCTCAACCTCTCCTCGTATGACAACCTCTCCATCCCAGACACCATTCTAGTGACCCTCCTCTGAACCCTATCCAACAATTTAATATTTTTCCTAAAGTAAAGAGCCCAAGACTGAACACAATACTCCAAATGTGACCTAACCAATGACATATACAATGAAATTATAACCTCTTTAGACTTGTATTCAATATATCTGTAGATACAACCAAATTTCTATTTTACCCACCACTAGCAACAACACACTCATTGGATAGCTTAAGAGACTGACAACCATCACACCAAGATCACTTTCTTTCATAATACTGTTAAGGTTATTCGCACCCAAACTATACATATATTTCAAATTATGATAACCCAAATGCATTATCTTGCATTTATTATAATTTAAACCCATTCGCCATTATTTTCTCAACTCACTAAATGATCTAAATCCTTTTGTAAAGCAACAGCATCCTCCTCACATCTATCAACACCCAAAACCTTGATATCATGAGCAAATTTAAGTAATTTATTGCCCATTCCTTCATCTATGACATTGATGTAAATCAAAAAGTCCTAAGATTGAGCCCTGAGGTACCCCATTTGAGGCATTTATCCAGTTTGACTGAACTCCATTTATAACAACCCACTGCTTTCTTCCATCCAGCCACTCTTCTATCCAATTAGCTAACTTATCCCCCACACCTATAGAGATAATGTTTTTACAAGCCTTTTCTGTGGCACCTTGACAAATGCTTTCTGAAAATCCAGATACACCAAATCTACACTCTTATCCTCATCTAAATAAGTAGTAACCTTTTCAAAGAATGTTAAAAGATTTATAAGGTAAGATTTTCCCTTAGTAAAACCATGTTGACTATCCAATAAGATTCTAGACTTTGTTAAATGGCTTTGCAAAGTTTCTTTTATCAGACGTTTTAAAACTTTTCCTACAACTGATGTAAGACTAATGGTCCTATAATTACTGGGAAAAGATGATTTACATCAGCTAACTTCCAATCCTCTGGTACCTGCCCACTATTCAGGGGCTTACAAAAAATAATAGCAAGTGGCTCATATATCCAATCCTTAACCTCCTTCAAAACCCTTGGAGAAATATTATCTGGTCTAAAAGCCTTATCGTTATTTAAATTTCTCAGTTTTTTCTTAACAAGCTCAGAATTAACGCAGTCATCCTGTTCGATCTTGTTTCCAACTATCAACTGTTCAAGATGTGAAATGCTGCTTAAATCTTTATTAGTAAAAACTGAAGAAAAATAATAACCCAGCCATCTCATAACCATCAGATAAGAGCCTTCCATTATCATCTCTCAAGGATCCTACCCCATCCTAACATTTTGTTTACCCTTAATGTATTTAAAGAAATCCTTACTGTTAATTTTTACGTTTTCAGCCAACCTTTTCTCATACATTTTTTATGTCCTAAATCCTGTTTGACCAACTTTCTTAATCTTCTGTAATCTTCTAAATCTCCCATCATACCAGTCAATTTAAATTTATTAAATTTGTGATGCTTTTTTATTTCTTATACTCTTTGTGAGCCAACCTGATTTTTTTACTTGCAGCCACCCTTAAGAATTCTATAAGGAATATTTTACCTTGAATATTTAAAAACTTATCTTTAAAAACTTTTCATATTTGATCAGTATCTCAAAGTAAGTCAGCTGCCCAATTCACAATAGATAATTCTTGTCGCATCCCTTCAAAACTTGCTTTTTTGAAATTTATAACCAAAATATCCTTATTCCCTATCACCATACGCAGCAAAACATAGAACCTAATAAAGCAATGATCACTTGCACCCTCTCAATCATTTCTATATTTGAAGTTAACAGTAAATTAAGAATAGCATTGTTTCTAGTAGATTGCTTGACCAATAAGGTATAGAAACCTAAAAAAAAAAAAAAAAAAGGTTTAGTCAATGTGAGAAAAATATTGGACTTGCTGAAGAAATAAACAGACCTTAGGTCGGATAAAGCAAGTTATTTACGAACACCTACACCTGTGATAAATAACAACAATTTTAAAGTGAGAAAATTAGTGGAACAGTATTATACATATATATATATACTTACTTTCATGAAAGTTTATTACTCTTTTACTCGTTTAGAGTGAATAGTTCTGTATGACGATCTGGTACCGGAAGAATATGTGCAATCGCTTGCAAGATGCAATTATCCCCCCCGCCCCAGAAAGTGAGAAACCCAAAGTAAGAACGATAATAAGAACCAGAAATTTGAAATAGCAGCTACTATCAGCTGGGAGACTCGACAAATTGGAATAATAACCTATCATTAGATTCGAAAGTTATGAGATTAACATTATATCTTTGGAAATCTAGACTACTCTTTTTAATCTTCCAAAAACCAAGTTGACTTATTTTTCATGCATATTTTAAGATGGTTGTTGTATCCAACTTACACGTTACAGCATTGACTTTAATATCATTATATGTATATATCAAAGATAATTTCAACATTTCTAAATCACAAAAGGTTTCAAGTTAAATTTTTCAAATGGTACTTTTCTAAAGTATATTTTATTTTTTACAAACCTGTTTATACTTTAAAATGGTGAAAGTATAACTTAAATTTTGCTTTTACTATTCCAAACTAGGCACACACTCTTTCCTTCATTCTTGCATGACTTTTGTTTTTAAAATTAAAAAAATGCAAGATAATTATTTGGCCATCAGCTCACTCTCTTTATTATTTAATATATCTACAATACATGAAAATATCTTTTAAGTTCTCAAATAACACCTATAAAAATAATATCCCAAATTCAGATAAATTTAAGTAAAAATTAATTATGAATTCAAACATTAATTTGACCAAAAGTCTCTCTTGTACGTTTCTCAATTTTGATAATTTGAATGTCTCTTATGAATGTGCTTTCGTTTAACATTAGCCCCCCAGTGGCACACCAGTATGTCTGCGGACTTGCAACACTAGAATCCGGGGTTCGATACCCGTGGTGTAAATTTGTGCTTAATTACAAACAGAATATTTTGATATTACCATGATTTTAGGAAAACATCATATGCAGGAATAAATTTTGACTTTGAAATAATATAGAAATTAATTTTTGTAATAATGAAAATGTTCTTTGATATTGTTGCTATACACGTACATACATACAGGGTGGCCCACAAGTAGGTATACGGTTGATAATTGATAATGTATTTAAAGTAATTAATTTAAAATTAAAGCATACAGTTAATAAGTGATAATCTAAATTTATTTAACGGGACTTTACACACGACGTGGAATTATGGGAAAGTTAATTCCGCAGGTGTTCAAATTGAAGCCCGTCGCTGTTCACACAGTCCTGTCACACTTCTGCAACCTTTCTGACACAAGTCCATATGTCCATCAAGTTCTGTAAATGCGTCTGTGATGTACCCTTTCATTTCGTCAACATTATGCGATTTCCTACTGTAAACTTTGTTCTTGAGTACTCTCCAGAACAAAAAGTCCGTAAGGATACAGCCCGGTGAACGTGGAGGCATCTCGATTACGGCCTATCTATCTCCGAGGAAAATTTTTCATCAAGAAAATCGCAACTCAAAAAAATTTAATAACTTCAACATATGCAACTGTATGCCTATTTTTGGGCCACTCTTTATATATATTCTATGGTTAGATTTTTTTATGCTCCAGAAGGTGATAATGCTCATTTCATAATAAAAATTCTTACTTGATTATGCAAATATCATACAATAAATACAGTTTTAATACAATTTTTGTTTTCTGTTCATTTTCAGCCAGTTCTGTTTACCTACTTCTGCTAGAGCTGAATTAGCTCCTTAAACCAACTTCTAAGCACCGCCATACCACTTTAATGTGCATCATTTAATTATTTGGATTTTCTTAATAAAAAAGGCACATCTTTTATGTAAGTTCTTTTTTTTACAGAGATACAACTTTGTGAACATTTACAAATTTCTTATGCTACATGTAAATCAAAACTATGAACAGACTTTTTTTTCATTTTCACAACATCTCTGTTTAGAATACAGCTGCTAAACGTGACTCACTACCTTTACATATTTATTTATTTTGTAGGACTATTCAAAGATAAATATTTATTTCAATCACAATCATTTTCTGGAAGGATTAGGTTACTCATATAGCACATTCAATATGCATACATTTTGTTTCAGGAGTATTTAGAGTTGTATAATATGACAAAAATACAAACACCAACTGTATAGAGATGATGAAATTAATAATAAAGACACACATGTATATATACAAATTACAGGATGAGGCGAAATTATGCTCTCACCCAAACTAATACCAAATTTTCTGGTATTGGAATTTGTTACTTTTATAGCCACATAAATGCAAGTTGTCCTGATGAGCTTCCTACCTCTTGTGTTTTGTGTATTCATAGGTAGGAAACAATGATACATAAAATGGTGCTGTAGCAGCAGAGGAAATTTATAGCTAGCATAAAACTAACTGGTTTCATCGTGGAGGCTGGTACTGACCAGGGTAGTGATTAAGGATTTGTATCTATATGTCTGTGGAAGTAAAGTATCTAAACATTGTCAGAATAGGACAATGTTACAGATGGATGCAAAAATGTTACCCATCCTGCATGCACACACACACACACGCATATATATATATATATATTGTCATGATATAAAAGACTGTTTCGTTCAGATAGTATTGATTAATTTAGTTTTGTGAGTGAATGTTTTATTATTGTTTAGTTTTTGTTATAATACGAGTTAAAAGCAGACGATTGTAGGAAGTTTTGTTAATAATTCATTGATGTTGAGAATATCGAACGTCACGTGCAATACATTGACGTCGATAATATAGAAGGTGGACAGACGATTAGGTAATATAGATATAAATTGCGTGAGACGAGCGGGAAGCAGCAGACAGAGAGAAGCAGACACATAATTGCAAAAGAGAATAAAGTTGGTGTGAAGTTAACTACCGTAGAAGTGATAGGCCTAACGACTGAATATGTTAGAGTGAAACTAACAATAGAAAAGAAGATAAGAAAAATAATTATATTCCTTCAAAGCATGTTCTAAAATAATTAAATCAGCCTGAGTGAAATTTGACAAAAGGAGCAGAGGATCTTCAAAAGAAAGAAGACTAAACGATTACGGTAACTCGCGCCACAGTTGTAAGTGAATCACAGATAGTACTAGTGCGATAGAAATAGAGAAGATAGTTCGGCTTGTCAACTGAAATTCTAAAGTAATTGAATAAGCCTAAGTGGATATTTGACAAGAAGGAGAGAACTACGTATATATGGTATTTATGATATTTCCATAATATTTGTAGTGTTGAAGAATTGGTTGTACATATGTTTATTCATCGTTGAATTTATCGCTAATAAGTCACAGACACCTACTGTAGAAGAATCCTAATCCCAACTACAACATAGTATATATTTATACTATTAAGAAATATAACTAAAAGCTTTTCTGTTTGACAATTGGCGAAGATTAGATTTTTAAATTTTGACTTATATGTATATGCTTTTTCAAGGGAACTTAAATAACTAAGTTACACAAGTAAAATTAACTTTTGTAAAAGCATTAAAAACTAATGTAACATAATTCATATGCGCATAAATTTTTCAAGAACGATTTAATCCACTAACTATTTAATTTAACGCTTGATGTTATTTGATAAATTATATACAAATGAGAAAAATATTCACCAAATAATGGAAATTTTATTTTTTATACTTTACATAAAAAACCTGATGATTTGATTCATATAGTTTTACGAGATATTAAGGTTGAAAAAATTATCACTACGGTATCATAAATATAAACAATCATATAAAAATTAATTTAAATGATACAATTAATTAAGATAAATCTAAAGAATAAACTTTGCCCTTTTAAATTTTTCAAGAAAAACAAGTCTTTTTTCTACTAAAAGGAGTCTAAAAGTGATTGTAGACATTTTGATATGAAATTACATTAAATAAAGAAAACCAAAAACACATGATAATAGATGCTAGTCTAAAAATTCAAGTTATATTTAGTCTTCTTGTATGAAGAAAAATTCAAGAGTTTGTCAACGTATAATGCCAAAATGGTAAATGTTCAGCTTAAAGCACAAGCCATCCTTTGTACATGAAATTCAAGATGTCTTCATACAGTTAAAATTCTGACAGCTATGTCATACAAGAACACCACTGAACAAAAAACTTAGGAATGAGCAGATGAAGGATGACCCAGCACAAGTGAATATGTTGTTGCCTCAGTAAATGTGTTACTGGACTTGAACCTAGACGTTTTCATGTAAGTTAGTTGATAATATTATTAGCATATGTTTATTCCAGCTCAACGAGGTGCATCATTTGATTTTTCATTTTGTTTTTATGAGTCACTGGGCAATGTTCTACTGAAATTTTGGTCTGGCTGTATGGGATAGTTGCGTTGATCAGTATGCTCTCCAAATTTAATGGAGTTTTGGCTGTTGTGATATCTAAAGTGTGCGATATACAACTCAAATTCAATGGGATTTGCCTGACACAAAGTTGCATTCAGGAAACAACTGATGCAATTCCAGAATACTACATGTAAAGCGTTTGGCAAGCAGCAAAAATACCTACAGACATTCAGTGAGATCAATAGAGGGTATGTAGAACAACATGTACTTTACTTAAATGTCTTTTGCTCCTTGTTTGAAAGTTATTACAACCATTAGTAAATGTCCTATATTAGCTGCTTCAACCCTACATTGATTTGAATTATGTCAGGTTTTTAAAGAGCCGTATTCTTTACAGTAGGTGTCTGTGACTTGTTTGGCGTTAAATTTCCACAATAAACGCAGAGCAGGTAATCCACTTGTTTTAAAATAATACATTCAAAACAAGCCAAACATATGTACAAAACTTCGTTACACTATTGATTATCACAGCTCTACTGGACTCTTATTTCACATACCAAATTTCAAAGCAATCCATTAAGATATACACGAGATATAAAATCTCCAACTTTGATTGAATTTCTTTCTTTTTTTATTCGCACCAAAAGGATTAGTTTGGTTTATTTTGAATTTCGTGCAAAGCTACACGAGGGCTATCTGCGCTAACCATCCCTAATGTAGCAGTGTAAGACTAGAGGGAAGGCGGCTAGTCATCACCACTCACTGCCAATTCCTGGGCTACTATTTTACCAACGAATAGTGGAATTGACAGCCACATTATAATGCCACCACGACTGAAAGGGCGAACATGTTTGGTGGGAAGGGGATTCGAATCGCGACCCTCAGATTGCGAGTCGAGCGCCCTAACCACCTGGCCATGCTGGGCCTCGCACCGAAAGTATGAAAATGCTATTTGATAGAAAAACATATATATAACCTTCATGGATGTTTTTGAAATTTGGTACACCGATAGATCTTTACAATCTACAATTAGGTATCAAATTTGGTTTAAAAATAAGTAGCATGTGCAAAGTTATTCAACAAAAATCGCTCAATTTTGACCAAAATGTTTGCGCACGCCTACGCAAACATTCACGTGAGCTATCGTTCTGCCATTTTTACTACAGCTTCATCTAAGAGAAAAGGTAGACCGTTTTCAGTTATTTTGTTGTTGTTTTTGTCATTCAACTTAAATACTGCTGCAAAACTATAGGGTGAAAGCAAGTGCAGATACATAAGTATTGGTTAGGCCAAGCAAACTAGATTAGCAGTTTCTAGCTCAAGTTTTCAAAAGAATCATACAAGTGGACGGTTATTATTCATTGCCAACTTTTAAGTACAAATTTGATAACTTTTATGAAGTTTCCCTAATTAATGAGCGTTTAGCGTTAAGTGATATTAGCTTAAGCAATTAGCACAAATAATGATGCTTGATATGGATGTACCGATTTCATGGGGGGGGGGGTGATGACAAGAAACTGTTAATTTAGTTTCCATGGTGTTACTATAAAGGAAGTTATTAACACTGTATTAGAGAGGGAAACCTACCACCATATATCTTAAAGAATCTGGTTGGTTCTGTAAATTATGGGTCTGTTCTGAGTAATAGGGTTGCGATCCTAAAACTAATGTTGGTTACTATCAAGTGTCGCTTTCTTACTTGCTGGGGTTAGTTGGTGTGTATTGAGAAAAACACATGATATTTAATCAAAAACATCTTAGATGTGAAAAAAAGGTGTGGCCAAAAAAAGACTGAGCGTGCGACTTAAAGGAATGAGATCAAAATTGGTGGCCAAACTGGTAGCTACACTTATAGCACTGATGATAATTTTGCAGCAAATATTCATTCATTTATAATGGCTGGAGACGGCTTAAATGGGTAATGAAGAAAAACTTTAATATAAGTTTAACATGACAGCAAATGTACAACGTTTCGACAAGGTTTTGTCATCATCGAATTCATTCATTTAGTTAGCTAGAACGTGTATTTTGTTTTACCCACCATCATATAAAACGGGAACATACTAATAAATAAAGTATACGTGTATTTTCATTTTCATGTACACTAATGTGAAGAACTATACTTTTACACGTGAATTTCGTATACCACTGAACACGCTAATACCATAAGTGTGTACTTTATAAAATTAAACCTAAAAAGCTGTCTTTAAAATAAACGTAAAAGAGTTTTATTTCTTCTTCTTTGCAAGTTATGGATTCCTCACTCATAGTCTGATAATATGTATGTAAAACATGGAGTGTAATTTGATATACTTCTCACAAATTATTAGGTCACCAATGGAGTGCCCTTAATAAGCCTTTACTAGTGCTCCCAAAGGGGACCCAGTCCGCCAATGATTTCCTGTATCTAATCCAGGTTTCATTAAGAACACGGTACTGTATCTCAATGTCTCTTTCTTGTATTCCCTCATCTCTCTGTACCAAGAACTCAGTGTCCCTTTCTTGTACTACCTAATTCGCTTTTCATTAATTAAGAAAACAGTGCTGTATCTAAGTGTCCCTACCTGGTGTTGTTTAATCCATGTTTCTTTAGGAATACACAGTGCTGTATCTAAGTGTCCCTACCTGGTGTTGTTTAATCCATCTTTCTTTAGGAATACACAGTGCTGTATCTAAGTGTCCCTACCTGGTGTTGTTTAATCCATCTTTCTTTAGGAATACACAGTGCTGTATCTAAGTGTCCCTACCTGGTGTTGTTTAATCCATCTTTCTTTAGGAATACACAGTGCTGTATCTACGTGTCCCTACCTGGTGTTGTTTAATCCATCTTTCTCTAGGAATACACAGTGCTGTATCTAAGTGTCCCTACCTGGTGTTGTTTAATCCATGTTTCTCTAGGAATACACAGTACTGTATCTCTGTGTCCCTTCCTTGTATTACCTAAACAGAGTTTCATTAACAACAAAGTGCACTAATTCAGTGTTCCTTTCTTATATTGTATAATCATTGATTCTTTAATAACTCAGTACTGTATCTCAGTTCCATTCCTTGTATTGCCTAAGCATATGACAACTTACATAAAGTGTACCACTCTCTTCTCACACTTTTCGTCACTCAACTGCACTGGGAAAGATATTTCTTGAAGTTAAAGATAATAAAAACAAGACTGAGGAGCCTGGTTATATATTGCACTTGTTTGTAATACATAATCTGTGCTTTTAAGAACACATTGTTTTATCTTAGTTCATCTCCTTGTAATTTCCAATCAGTATTTCATTAAGGACACATTGCTGTATCTCAGATTCCCTTTTTTGTTCTGCCTAATCCTTGTTCAATTAAGCTCACAATGCTGTATATCAGTGTCCCATCCTTCTGATTCTTAATCCTTGTGTTTTATCTCAGTTTCCATTTCTTGTATTATTTAATTCGTGTTTCATTAAGAACACAGTATTATATCTTAGTTTCCTTTCCTTGTATTCCCTCTTCTGTATTTATCAATAATTCAGCGCTGTATCTTAGTGTCCCTTTCTTGTACTGTCTAATTTCATTTTTCATTCAGAACACAATGCTGTATCTAAGCGACCCTATCTTTTGTTGTTTAACTTGTATTTTCATTAGGGAAAAATCAAGGTAAATGGAAGAAACAGTTAGAAATCTTGATATTAGAGAAACTAGTTTCGACATATTCAATCTAATGTTAACTTCTGGCAAGAAAACTGGTCAACAATGCCGCCACGACCCTGGAACTTTTAACACTTTGTTCCATTTACTGTGTTTTTTCACTAGCAGCTACACACGATATTATGTTTCTTTTATTATTATGATTAGTTGTTAATATCAGTGGCCCCTTGTATTTCTTAATACTTGTGTCATTAAGAACACAGAGGTGTACCTCATTGTCCCTGCTTTGTATTCCTTAATCCATATTTTATTGAGGACAGAGTGTTGTATCTCAGTTTCCCTTTCTTGTATTATCTAATCCATTTTCATTAATAACACAGTTCTGTATCTCAGTGTCCCTTATTTGCATTTTCGAATTCGTTTTCATTTAAAACACTATGATGTATTTCAGACTTCCTTCCTTTTAGTTTCAGATTCTCATCCTTGTACCGTCTAATCTGTCTAATACAGCTCTCTACTCAATTTTCCTTTTTTTGTATTACCTAATCCGTGCTTTTAATAACACACCATTTTTTCTAAGTTCCTGTCCTTATATTTCCTAATCAGTATTTAATTAATAAGAGAGTGCTGTATCTCGCTGTCTTTTCCTTGTATTTCCTAATTCGCATTTCATTAAGAACACAGTACTCTATCTCAGTGTCTCTTCCTTGTACTACCGAATGCAACCTTATCAAAAACACAGTGTTGTGTCTCAATTTTCCTTTCTTTTATTTCATTATTTACGTTTCGTCAATAACACATTGTTTTATCTTAGTTTCCATTTCTTATATTCTCTAATTCGTGTTTCATTAAGAACACAATGCTGTATCTAAGCGACCCAACTTCTTGTCTAACTCGTGTTTCTTTAAGAACACAATGCTGTATCTAAGCGACCCAACATCTTGTCTAACTCGTGTTTCTTTAAGAACACAATGCTGTATCTAAGCGACCCAACATCTTGTCTAACTCGTGTTTCTTTAAGAACACAATGCTATAGTTCGGTTTCCTCTGCTTATGTTGCCTACTCTATATTTCAATAAGCACTCAAAACTGTATTAAGCACCTGCGATGTTGATAAACACCCACCTGTAGAGCTGATCTCGTTTTTTTTAATGGTTGCCATGACAACCAGGGAATTAAAACAGCAAATTTGTTCTTCACGTGCAACGAGCTACTTTTACCTAATAGCTTATTCCCTATGCCTTCCCCTTTTACTTTTTATACGCATGCGTATGCATGACAGTTGTTTTTTTCCACCAGCGTATAAGTCGCTTTGCTTCCGTTATCTTAAATCAATAGCTGGTAGAATACAGTCACGAACATTGCATTTCTTATTCTCAGACTTACTTGATGAACACGTAAGTGATCGATGCAAAGGAAGGTAATTTTGTAATGTTTATTTATTCATGATTGTTGGACAGTAGCGGGAAAGTGAAGTTGAGACATCATATACGACTGTGAGTTGCCAAAGAAGAGGCGTTTCTTTTGCAGCTAAACGGAAAGACGTATAGAATACATGTATTCGTGAAGTTGGAAGATTTAGGTAAGAATCTTGAAAGAAGTTGATAACTAAAAAGTAAGGGTTTATAGAAACTATCTATAGCATGTTTTAAGAATATTTACAGGTTTTAGCGCAGATCAAGGAAAACAGTCACTTGTATGTAGCTTAAATTTAACGAATACGGTTTTCATGCAAACATAGTTATTTATCTAAATATAGCGTTCTCAAAAATAAAGACGAATAATGAAATGTTCATAATATAAATATATTACGGGGCTGACAGATTCTAAAACAATGCAACATTACAGGGCTGACAGATTCTAAAACAATGCAGCATTACAGGGCTGACAGACTCGAAAACAATGCAGCATTACAGGGCTGACAGATTCTAAAACAATGCAGTTAGGGCCTTCATAACATCTCTAATAATCTTTTTTATACTAACTAAGGTAAGGCCTAAAAGGAGTAGTCACTTAAGCCTTCCCTTCTGTGATAAAGAATGCAAATATTATATAAGTTACGCTATTAGTTAGAACACCAACAGCAAAAGTTTTACAATAAAGTCTTTGATCATTACTTGAAAATCGAAGTGGCCAGCCAAGCAAGAAAGTAACAGAATAATGATACCTATATTATTAATAAGAATGGTTCATTTTATTTAATGTATATGGAGTTTTAATAAGATAAGATAAATTACTAAGTTAACATTAAAGCCATCAATTTCCAAACACGAAGTGTCTGTCGGTTCAGTCATTTGCACGGAAGGAAGTGAATAACAATCGCACTTAGAAGTGAATAGAACCTTTATGGGTGCTTAAACTTTGAGATAGATAGAAGAGGAAAAATATTACGATAGAGATAATATATATCTATGTGTATGGGTATTTATGTTTGTTTACATACAGTTAAATGTAAAGACTAGTAGATAGACAAAATTACTCACGATTTTGTACCTGTTGTAACGTCTTTTAAGCAAGGATTTACTTATTTACTTTACTGCTTTCTTTGTTACTCTGGAATACAACGTTGTCATGCTGATTTTTCACACATCTTATAAGGAAAACACTCATCATCTCTTACAATATAACAGTTATGGCGTGTATAATGTAGTCGTAATGATTCCTCATGCAGCTATCACTGGTCAGGAAAACACTCATCATCTCTTACAATATAACAGTTATGGCGTGTATAATGTAGTCGTAATGATTCCTCATGCAGCCATCACTGGTCAGGAAAACACTCATCTTCTCTTATAATATAACAGTTATGGCGTGTATAATGTAGTCGTGATGATTCCTCATGCAGCCATCACTGGTCAGGAAAACACTCATCTTCTCTTACAACATAACAGTTATGGCGTGTATAATGTAGTCGTGATGATTCCTCATGCAGCTATTTACTGGTAACGAAAACACTCACAATTTCTTACAGCATAACCAATTACAATGTGCTACAATTTTCTTTCTATATAAATCAAACTAGTTTTCATATATTTGCTGTTAATAATAAGTTTAAATAGGTCAATATTAAATATAAAGTTTAAATTAAAATCGACTAAGTATATAAATGTGTGTATATATATATATATATATATATATATCTACCGTTTGGTTTTGAACTGATATTGAAAATAAGTAACGCCATCGGATTGGTGGCGTTTACAATTGGTCAGTATATTGTACTTGATACAGTTTCAACTCTATGATATTAGACTCTTCATCGACTTAGATGACGCCATTTGAATAGTAAAAACAATATGTCACCCTTTCAGATGTCTCATCACTAGAATAATGACTTTTAGTGGAATAACGATTCGATCGATGATCAAGAAACTGTATATTTAGTCTATGATCGATGATGACGTCTTTCCTGAATCCAAAAAGAAAACAAGCTTACTGCTTTATCGCTCGAGTGAGTTGTTTCAAAACGTGAGATTATTTGGCCCAGTAGTTTGCAGTAAAGACGTTGCCTTTCACTTTTAAAGCTAAATATAACGAACCGCTTCATAGACTAAACAGATAAAGACGTTTTACCTGATTGTAGCATTTGCTTTAAAGTAAAAACACACGCACACATGGGAATTATATATTTTGCTAATTAGATCCTTAATGGTTTTGGTGTAACATTATATTCAAGAATGTATCACCATGCTCATCTAAATTATTGAGAAAAATCTAGTTAATGTTTCATATTTTTTAGCGTGTATGGAAGTAATCATTTTTGTTTTGGTTGATACTTAACACAAGTAAAATATTCCAGAACGACTTTGATTGTTATCATGTGGGAAGCAGTGTCCTCTCTAAAGCGCCGAGGGAGTGGATTCAGGCCAACTGGCAAGTCAGAATCTGAACTGGTGACTGAATCTTTACTAACAGAGGTAAGCCTAAAACGACATCCTTCACAGCATTTCATGAACAAACGTAAGAAGCCGTGATGAACAAGGGTAAGCCTAGAACGGCATCCTTCACAATACTTGCATGAACAAGTGTAGGTAGTTATGATGAACACAGGTAAGTCTAGAATGACATCCTTCACAATACTTGCATGAACAAGTGTAGGTAGTTATGATGAACACAGGTAAGTCTAGAATGACATCCTTCACATTATTTACATGAACAAGTGTAAGTAGCCGTGATGAAAAGAGGTAAGTATACAATGACATCCTTCCTACTATTTACATGAACAAGTGTAAGTAGCCGTGATGAACAAAGGCAAGTCTACGATGACATCCTTCATATTATTTACATGAACAAGTGTAAGTAGCCGTGATGAAAAGAGGTAAGTCTACAATGACATCCTTCACAATACTTGCATGAACAAGTGTAGGTAGTTATGATGAACACAGGTAAGTATACAATGGAAAAAAATAATAAAAACAAAGCGGACCGTGATGAACAAAGGCAAGTCTAGAATGACATCCTTCATATTATTTACATGAACAAGTGTAAGTAGCCGTGATGAACAGAGGTAAACCTAGAACGATATCCTTCATATAACTCACGTGACAAAGTAAAAGTAACCATGATTTTTTTAGTGTTTAGCCCAAAGTGTACAATATGCTATCTGTACTGTGTCCCCTACAGGGATTCAACTCCGAATTTTGACGTTAAAATCCCTCCAAAGTTTACCGATGAGCCATAGAAGGATATTTGTGTAGCTATCTTACATTTTAAACTTTGAATTTGATGAATTTTGAGCAATGCCTGGAGACAATATAATTGTAATAAAAACGATAATGCACACATATTTTATTTTTGTCTAAAAATTTTTGTACAACTATCAGAAACCATTTTCCCAAAAGTATAGAGGCAGCTGTGAAGTTTGTCCACTCGTAGTTGTCATTGTTGTTGTTTTCTGAAATCAGATGCGTCGATAGGCACTGGCACAAGGGGCCCGTGCCCTGATTCTAGTTGACAGTGCCCCGAATCCCCAGTTGGTGTCTTGAAAAATCTGAATAGAAAACCACGGATGATGTTATACAGAAACAGCGAAAACTCACACGCCTATGGGCCCGAGCCCCGAATCTTTTAAGCACCTAGCAACGCTTCTGTCTGAAATATATATATTATACCTTATACGTGTTTGTTCCACTATATTTCAGACACCTAGTGATTAGTAAGTTGACATTTGTTCCACTGTGTTTCAGACACCTGGTGATTAGCAATTTGATGTTTCTACTACTCTAAAGTGAACATCTGCCATTATACTTTGGTTTCAGAAAGTGTTTAAGTTAAATTGTTATAGTCTACACTTTATCTTATTTATGTTTAATTATAACTGATAATTATATCTGAAGCTGTATTTACTCAGCATGTTACCCATATACTACTAGTGAGAGGTGAGAGTTGATGAGATACCTTGAATTTCTGCTGTTATTGCTTCGGTAACAAATTTATTAGTCTTTTACCGCAGAAAACCCTCGAAAGTCCATTTTTGTACGTTCGATATATGTTGTGAAAATATTGTAACACTTTCATGAATATTGTTTCATATAAACTTTTTAATAAGCGGAAACTATAAGTTTTAACTATTGCCGCTTTTCACACTAATTGTGGGTCGAGCGTGCCATAATGGTTAGATACCAGCCTGCACAATCGAAGGCCCTAGGTTCGAGCTAAAAATATGGCAGTGAAGACGCTCTGCATTTTTAAAAGGTACGTCATAAAAGTGACAGTCACTTTCTCTATTTAAAAAGAGTAGCTGTGTAGGTGTTTGACATTGTTTGCTTGTTCTTATTTTGGTCAACAGTTCAAAATTAGAGACAGATATTCCTGAACTTTGGAGTCTTTAGCCTGGGTGTTTAGTTGCAAGTTATTCCTGAACTTTGGAGTCTTTAGCCTGGGTGTTTAGTTGCAAGTTAAAAATACCAAATTAATTGTCGTATTACTCATACAGGCCGTCGATTGCATTCTTTTCCCCATGCTGGATTATGTGGTGTTCTTCTTGACCAGCAAATGTACACAAACATAATATTCACTGGTAGATTCTATTAACTTTATAACATGGTGAAGCAGAAGGTTCTAAACGACTTTACAACAGACAGGCTGATAGATGTACGTGCAGGACAAAACTAACGAATGCATTTGGCAAGAAAAACTTCAAATCCTACCTGGAATGTAAATCGATGGAGAATTGAGGAAGAACTCTGAGAAGAATTGGATCACCACCAAATAGAAATGCAGGTGCATTGGAAGCAATGTCGGGAGCGCTAAGTAAGTAACAGTCAGCCATTTCACTGAAACATTCGAGTGTGGACAGGATACAAGCTAAGAACTACACTCTTTCAGTGGCAAAGCATCTCTTTGTAAGGCATTCACACACCCCTACCAAAAGGACGTGCCGCTTGCAATGGTGATGTGAAAGGGGACTGGATTCTGAACAAACAGAATGGGAGGTTAGATATGCATAGAATACTGATTCAGCATTGGCCTCTAAATGTATCTTGCTAATCATTCAGGCTACTGGACATGGAGTAATAATATACTTAATAGGCATGGTTTGGACCTACTTTATCAGAGGAAGGCCAGATGACAACTGGAGAGTATTTATGGACGAGGGTTGACTAGGTGCACCCTATGATGCTGTGCTTCCATCCAAATGGTGGTGATGTGTTTCAGGGTGAAATTCCCCCATTAATCGAAGCTGTAAATTTCAAGACTGATTATGGGGAACAGAACATGGATTCCGACCACCACAATCTTCTGATATCAACGAAATTGAGCATCTTTGTGAAACGTTAGAACATCACATTAGGAGCAGACCACATATGCTTTCATATTTCAGCCAACTACACGCCGCAATAGGCCAAGGAATGGTAAGAAATCCCATGGGATGTCCCTTTTCATTTTTTGCAATTGATGCCACGTTATGTTGCTACAGTTATTCAAACTTGTTCTATTTCAACACAGTGTTTGGTCCATTCTATACTTTTCACACTAATACATGTAAATTCCATTCATATTAATATGTGTTAAAAAATAGGGTGTGTCCATAAACATATTTTCAATATGAAGGACAACTTTTGTGTAATTTTTTTGGAAAGTTCATAAGAATAGTAATAATAGTTTTACAGAAATGCACTATTTTTGCCACTGTTATATATATATAATTGATTTTTATTAATATATTATGTAACTACAGGTGGAGACGATGATCAAACAACATCTTGAAGAAGAAAGGAAAGAGAGGAATAGTGACCAGAAATCAGTTGATTACAGCTGGTTAGCCACTGATCAAACGGTCAGATCTTATGATATCCCGCCTATGAAAAAGCTCGAACTGGAGTCCCTTTGTTCACAAGTAAATCTTATTATTTTCAAAGTATATAGAACCATTCTTTCACCCTAGCTATTTACTGTTAAAAATACTTATTCCGGGAAACATGTATTTTTCATAGAAAGCACCCAGACACACACACAATTATATGTATAGACAATAAGTACTATTTATCTTTAATGAAATCAAGTATGGTTCAAATAATGTTCGGGCTTTCGTCTACTTGCAGCTTGTCAAAGCAAAATAAAATGCCTCAATGAAACAACAAGCTCTTGTTAATTTCTCAAAGGAAGAGCATCACATTGGTAACAACCAAAACTTTTATATTACATCGTATTATTTATTAATATGGGGTGTGAAATAAAGCTTTTAACTTATGAACAAGAACCACCTAATGAGTTATATATATATAAACTTCTATATTAACTAAGGGCTAGTACACACGTAGTTTTCTTACATACCACACCTTTCCTATCTCCTTTACTTTCACACCAATCTGGTCATCCCTAACTTTAAAATTAGGAACACGTTGAAACAACTCACGTATCGGTAACGAAATCAGTGTAACTTACTCTCAACTCTCAAAATCTTTTTCACCCAATTGGTTCAGCGGTAAGTCTTAAGACTTAAAAGGTTAAAAGTATGTTTTAATTCAGATTTTGTGTTATACAACACTTTATATATCGTCTCTGCAACACCAGCCACATCCCATTCACTGCTATCTGGTTGATATGCAAACAGAGTTTGATTTAGTAGTAAAAAATTGGGGTGAGTCTTCAAACTCTAGTTGCCACACAGATAACCAAAATAGACCAGCCATGTTACAAGATCATCCGAAATTATTACCACTGACAGTCTGATGAATCATTTCCTATCAGTGTCAGACACAAGTTTAGCACAGTTGAAGCCAACTATGAATCACTACTCTCAGACACAAGTTTAGCACAGTTGAAGACAACTATGAATCACTACCATACGTGTTTTACTTCTTTCTCCATCTGTGGACTTACAGCTTTACTTTCGTGCATTCAAACTGCACCTTGCACTGAAATAATGTTAAGTACATATTCGGCAAAACTGTGTGTTTTTTCAAAATACTTCATTCTACATGATTGAAAATATCCAGTCATAAATAAGTAAAACACTGGATGCACCACGCTTACATTTAAGCTACATTTTGCGGATCTCACCAATTCACAAATATCTCGATTCGATCCAATTGAAATATTATCGAAAAGAGTGGGTTTTCTTACAAGCGTATCATGGGCTTACCCCTTACTCTCAAGGGAATGCTTTAGGTTCAATGTCGAAATTTGTACATCTTCTCACCAGCATTAATGAAAATATCCAGTGCACTGTTTCTTCAAATAATGGTTTACAAGTCAGTAATCACACTGTATTTCGTTCTCAAAAGCTTAACATTTAAAACAAATTCGTTGTTTTAGTTTAGATTTTGCTTGATAGCAAAATTGTATAATTGATTCTTTTGTATTATACAACACTTTACATATATATATATATATATATATCGTTCATACGCCTTGGCAACACCATCTAGATATATTTATTTATACACAGATATTGTCATACATATAAATATATATCAATATTACACATTGTCGCTTACTCTAGTAGATGTAGACAGACTGCCTCCGGCTCCTGGGCTGTTACTATGGTAACTAACACAGGTACCTCTGCTAACTATGTCTCGATAGCTGTAGTGATGTAACGTGTTGTTATTTGTGAGCCATTAAACTCAAAAAGTTGTCTCGGCATCATAACATAAACACTCAGTGACAGAATTCAGTCAAACTAAAATTTCTAACCTAAATGATTTAGGCTAGTATTCGTGTTACCGTATTTATCATTACACTCTCAGACCACCTAGAATAATGTAGTTATCTGCATTAAAATACTTTTACTGCCTTTACAACTGCCAATACCAGTAGTCAAACTAGCAAGATCCATTCATCTCAGTTGGATTCACAGAAAGGTAAAGACAGGCAAATTAAGTAAGACAAAGAATACAAATCCCTCACTGCACATGAGCTACATAACAAATCCCTCACTGCACATGAGCTACATATATAATTCAAATATACTGTAAATGAATCCAGTAAGTTTCGGGAGGTCTGCCCTACAGAAGTTTCGCTACTACTCGACTAGAGTAATTCTCGCAAAAAATTTGAACAACATTTTACTTGAGAAAATCACTCAATAACTCGGAAAGTAAGGGTTGCAATACCCTTTCAATCAAGTTGATTTTTTACTCCTAACAATCATACAAACTAATTATTTGCGAGGCATGATATCTACTGATAAAAACCGACATAACTGTATGATAATTGAGCAGCTATCACCAGATATTATATGGATATCTGTCCATTAAACTCTACTCAGTAGCTCGGAAAATAAGAATCACGTTAATCTTGGAATCAATAAACTATCCTAACTTTGTGACAATTACAAAATGTAGATCAAACGTACATTTCAACGTGAAATAGCTCAGAAAGCAAGGAATGCCACGTCCTTTGAGTCGATAATCTTGCAGTAACTGAATGTCCTAATTGTTGGTTCTGCTATGCTGTCAGTGTATCTGCATACCCTGTTAATTTCTAAGGCTTTATGATAACTCTTTAATGAGAATGTAGGTAATGTATTGAGATACAAGTTCAACAAGAACTAAATCAGCTGCCCATGGACTGAAACATCCACCAGTATGCAACGTGTTTTTTAAAGATATGTGAGCCGAACTGTACGAATGTTTTGTTAATTAAAACTACTGTGCTTTGTATGAAGTCATTCAGTGTAAAAAAGCATTAGTTTTTATGGTGTGTGTATTACCAGAGAATCATTCAGTATCATCTGTGTAAATCATTAATTTACCTGTGCTATTCTTGCTGAAACGCCTGAAATAGTTTGAGCTCACAAGGTGTCCAGGGTAAGGACATTCAACAAACAGACCCGGTTTCACCATGCATTAAGACAATCCACTGGCGTTTGCGTGTTGTAGATCTGAACAATGCTGTACAAAATCATACAGAGTCACTCCCTCCAAATTTTTATAATTTATAAGCTATTCAAGTGATGCGTGGTCCACCTAACAGACGAAAGTTCTAACATACAGGTAGTGTTGATAGCGTTTAACAAAGATCAAGGTTCTTTTTCATCATGCAGTATTGGCATTCAGGAGCTACAAACATAAAACTAGCATGCATTCCACTCCATCTGCACCTGTAATAATACTGCTCCTGTTTCAGTCTTGCTGGCGTCAGTATCCAACAAGCATTAACCGCCCTGTTGTGAATATACCAGCAGTGAATCTTTTACGAAAGCATACTTTAGAGACAGTAATGCTTGCCCATACTTCTTGATCCATCTAAAATATATATTATTGGCTTTAGTGAGAGCAGATAGTGGTGTGGCAATCTTGCAGAAGTTGGAAACAAATTATCTTTAATCCGATGCAAAACCAAAGAAACTGCAAACTTCTTATTTGGTCCTGGGTTGAGGCTAGCCCAGTTCCACTGGGGTATTGGTAGAGTCAGTAGATACTCCCTCTCTTCCCTAGTTTTACTGACGAATTCTATTATAACACACTTTTCTGGTTCCAACTTCAAAGCTGCTGCTATTATCTGTTGAAGTACCATTCTCCAATCCAACCATGCAGCCAAACACCAAAACACCATCAACATAGACCACATTTCTTTCACAGTGCATCCCCTTTGGTGAGAGCTCCATTAGCCTCTAAAAAGCGGCACGTACATTCAATAGGTCAGAAGGAATGATGCAATACCTGTACAAACCATCTTGAGAGCTGAAAGCAATCTTAGCTCTGCTCTCATCATTCAGTTTGGTTTGCCAGCATGCCACAGCTAAAGCGTTCAACTTTTGGACTCTTTCCAATGTATCCACAAATTCATTTGCCCATGGGAATGGAAAGGAATCAACTTGATAACCTGTCTGAAATCAACACATTATTTTGGCATCACCTCCTTCTGCATAATCAGTGTTGGAAAATGCAATGCAATTTCTAAATGCTCTACGATTCGTTTATTAAGTATGCACAATACTTTGATGTTGGATGCATCCCAGGTGCTCCATGAAAGCCTGGCCTGTATGGCAGTTATTTAATCAAACATTCATCACATATGTGATGGCAAGTATTTTTTCTGTTTGACCAAATCAGCCACAAATACATTGGCATATTCAGCCAATAGGGCACTAAGTTTCTGTTACTGTGTTGTAACAAGAGTGCTTAGATATGTCAGCAAACAAAACTTGCTTTAAGAATATTATCAAGGTTTTATTCCTCCTGCTTTCTGGACAGGAAATGAATCTCGTGAATTGTTTTATCACTGCCTTACATGGCATCAATGCACTACACCTCATCCATAGTAAACCATAGAACACCATTTGTGTACATTTAAGTACCGTGAGTTCCTCTGTAACATATACTTGCGTAGTCCACTGTTCTTAGGTTTGGTCTGATCAGCAACCGGTATTTCCTCCACCAGAAATGCAGCTCACCTGTAGCACAAGCAAAATTGAACAATAATTTCTACATTATGTACAACAATAGGATACCAATGTCAGATGCAATGATGAATATGACTACATTTCTTCTGTGGATGACATTATCTAGACATAGGTAGAGATGTGCCTCTGAATATATGTATAATCTGTCGCAATTCGGTATTAACTGGCCATAGTGGTTTTTTCACTAAGAGTGCTTGATATATTGCAAAATCAAATAATTTCCTTGTAGCTTCTTTATCAATAAAGAACTCTATCTCTTATCCTTTTATCTTCAGAAGGTGAAGTGACCACCAAACCTTCTGGCAAAAGCTGTCTGCTGCACTCTTCTACATTGGTGGCCAGTCTCCAGCTCAGACTCTATTAGTTTTCCAGAGCAGTAATAGCTACTTCTCACTGCTAATTCTCCTCCAGTTGGTCAAAACTGGTAGCCTCACTTATCTTTCATGCGTGAAAAGATGAAGACAGTTCACTCTGAATGATCCTGCTGTCAAAAGCAGGTGCTTTCATCCTCACTTCCAAAGCAACGTCTAGGTGGAGAAATCATCGTCAGCAGCTATGAAACAAACATTGTGGGTGGACCAGAGAAGCCATACCCATTAAATGGGAGTCGGTAGTATTGTGTCATAGTGCTAGGATATGTCACCTGCTGGTTTTCCATAGGCAAAGCTCGAGCTTGAAGTGAGGAACTCACTGGAATATGGTGACAAGTCCAAGTTACAGCCATGGCAGCTACTGCTGCTGCCAACTTTTTCTCTCTTGCAACCTATTCAAAGTCGGGAATTCACACCTTATTGCCACAACTTTTTCCTCCATGAAGGTGAGAATGTCTCTCACACCAAAGTGATGATGCCTCATCCATTCATTGAGGAGTCTCTCAGTGAAGTCATCAATAAGAATATCTTCATGATCTGTCAATGTGGTATGCCTTTCAATGAGACTAGTAGAATTCATTTGTGTAGGCAGCCAAGTTCTGTGACAAACTGCCTCTTTTGAGCCTTAAACAAAACCCAATGGACTGCCTGATTTTTCAATGGGTCAAAATGTAGAAACAACTTGGGCCCAACTGTATTTCAGTCTTGTAATTGTGAATTTCTAAAGTTCTTGTAGCAGGAAGGGTTGTGCTGTCCAAACTTAAGTTCAGGCATTGAGCCCAGCCATTCCAGGCACTGACCTTACTGAAATACTCTGGGAAATGGTCCAGATCCTCTTTAGCTGCACTTTTAAATGTTTGGAGCATTATTTGTTTAGTCTAACTTATAGCTATCTGTGACTTTGGCATAAATTCCTCACATATAGACTCTCATCCAACACTAAGCTGAGACATCTTAAGTAGTGACATGCAGTGGAGTGGTCTAGTACAGGGACCTCCACACTCAGACACGTGCAGAGGTAATTTATCCATTGGTTCTGCATGACCCCACGCTTCTTTGTTTCCTGTAGTTCCCAGGCAGAATACCTCTTGTAAGATGATCAACATTACCCCTTAGATCATTACCTTCACCAGTTCATGTCTACCATCTTACCTGCTGATGAAACAGCTCCTGCTGGTGGACATCATCCACCAACAGCACCCACTCTCTCTCTCTCTCTCTTGGCTGATCACAGATGTCATCGACCAGAGCCAGTGTTGAACCGGTGTTGGTTGGTGGTTGAATGCCAAATGAAAATACTACATCATTTAATCTCGTACTCCCCAGACAGAGCATCATCCTGACAATTCTCAGTCATCTACGTCTTCTGTGCACTGATGATAAATCTTAGAGGAGAACCAAGTCGACCATTCTGGGTGTACCCGATTTTGACAGTTATCCTTTCCAGGGCTGTACCCCAATGAGAGAGATGTCGTGGACCTTCTAAGCGTTGGTGAAAGTCCACTGTCGAAAAAAAGGGTTTCTCATAGGCCAAATAACTTCCTCTGACAATGATGCTCCTCAGTACCTAACTCCCCTCCTTGTCATAACTCATTCAACTCATATAAAATGTAATTTCCTCAAATTCAAAAGAGTTTAGAAGAGCACAGGCAAATACATTCACCATGAGAAAAACAAACACTCTGCAAAAAAATATATTCTCCTTCCTTCCTACTCTGTGGTATTTCCAAGTTTACTGGTTTTCTTTACAGTAATTGGGTACGAGCCACAGAATAACAAGAAGTTTTGATAGAAAATGCAATGTGAAACAAAATATGAATTTGCATAGCCTTGACTGATTTGGAAACAATGAATGAGACTGTACACATGGTATGCACAGTAAAACAGTCTTTATTTCAACACAAACACAATCAAAGTTTAAGACAACACGTTTACTGGAAGACTCTTAATGTGTTTAAATCAAATCGATATCTGCAATAATTTCAAACTATCTTGTTCTATATTGAAAAAACATGGCATTGTATACTAAAAACAAAAATTCCATTCTACTCAAGAAACAGAGATTATTCACTTGATTGATGGTAACTCTCACTTTAAAACAAGGCACGTTGTATCCTTGAGGCATCACCTGACTTTTAAATGGATAATATCACTATCTGTGTCTATATAGTATGTTCTACATGTTACGTATTAGAATTTCAAATGGTCTGTAACCGATTTATATGATACTTTAAATTTAGTACTTTAATTGTACTTTATATTTAGCAGTTAAGTAAAAGCCGATATATAGTCAGTTTATGATGTTTGCCAACAAGATTGATACACAGTTTTCTTTTTTAACCCAAATACGTT